>NC_092858.1:69541257-69581209 GCF_032062135.1 Pyxicephalus adspersus | reverse complement strand
AATAATAATAATAACAAGTAATATTTTTTAGCAGGAATAAGGATTCTCATAATACAAGGGTATGTCTCTTATGAAACACATCTATACCATTACAGACTGAAGCTGTTCAATCATGACTGGCAGATGAAATACATACAGAGGATATACTAAATGAGAATATTTGGCAGGATAAAAAGCTGAATTTAGAAGTAACTCCAAGTTCAAAATATTCAAGTGGAGGATTATAAACTTTTCCCAAGAAAAATATCCGCATTGCTACCTGATAACGCTAGGTGCCCGAAGCCCCATCAACTACTTTTCTAATAAAAAGTCAGTGACAGAAGCTTCCATGTTTCTCCCAGAACAGGTTACTTTAACACAGACAAAATACACTGTCAGAAAGATTAACAGATGTTTAGTTTAGTTTTCTAGTACCAAACTTTCTATTACTTAATGTATAAATGTAAAATAGGTCCAGTTCCTGTAGATTGTCACTTTATAGTCTCATTAGAGAATCTTTCTGCCAACAAACCTTTTTTTTCTGTACACATATTTTGGAAATGGTATTTGACTGTATTAAATAACAAACCATAAATTTGGAGTTTAAAAGTTCAGACTGATTAATGTTTAAATACATTTCTGACTCTGATGCGTTGACTCCTTTCCAGATTTGGAAATTCCTAATGTCCTATACAGAAAAAACTTCTGTTCCAGAAAGCAAATTACAGTCTGCTTTCTCAGGGGGGTAAGCAAAGATGTTCATTTATTCTATCCTCTGTTCTTAACAAATGGCTGTTATAAAAATTCCTTCTTAAGTATTTTTTAAAAAAATATTTTTTTTGCAGTTAAAATATAAAAAAATCAACACAAAGAGCACTGCTCAAGCTGTGAAACTGATAGAAAACAGAAACAATTTTGTTTATTTCAAAGGGCTGCGTGACTTTAGTCTGGACTTTACTGACTGGGTTATGTCAATTCAGAGAGCACACTGTACTATTCTGTTAGTCGTGTGTTTTACTGCTGAGCACATTCTTCTATTCCTTCAGCCCAATTTTAACAGACTCCAGGACACTAACAGTCTATGCCTAAATTCTCAACTAGAATTCTATAATTTTACCTTTGAGTATTATATCCCATATCAGTTATTTACCAGCACTTCCCATTGTACAAAGAACTTTTTACAAAAGCACACAATGTATTGTTATTGTTGCAGTCATATAGAAATACATTAAACAAGAAAAGAATAGCTATGGTATAAATTACAATGCTTCAAAGAGGTGTTGCTAAGCATTTGCTCAATGTTTTTCCTGTCATGCCCCTTGTCTTTGTATGCTTATACAACGTGTATATATACACTATATATATTACAATACAGGGCTAACAGGACGGCTTTGAAAAAACTGACTGGGATATACTGGTTGATTGGTTTATTATTGATAAATGTAAAGTTATGAAGTTAGGGGCTAAATCACAGATGCATTATATAACCTAATGGGTGTAAAACTCAGTGCAGGACTAACAGCAAATAGTCATATAATCAATATTGGACATTGGTGGTAAGAGTGCCTGTTCACATTTCACCACTTGAAGATATTCAAGATATCTTCCAATAATGATGTCAGTGACAATTTTCTTTTTTTTTTCTGTTGCGTTTCAGGTAAAGAAAGTAAATAGAAATCTCCATTGGCTCAGTTATCAAGAGGACACAAAAGACTAACAGGGGTTCTAACTATTTCCAACTCTATTCATGGCTTGGCTTTAGATACATTTTAGCATCATATAATAACGCTTTGACACATCTGCCTACCGCAGGATTACCAGAAATGTATGACCACATAAATCTAGAAATCATGCAGAGATTACAATGGATAAAGGCCAATTTTCCACTGAAAAACCTTTGCTCAGTTCTGGGCTAACTTTTCTATTGGAATATTATTCACTACTAACTGACAGTTACAGAGATCAGAGACACATGAAAAAAATCCTTCATGTCAGTTTCTGTATTGTGAAATATTCACAGATGAGCAAAATGTGTTCATGTGTAGGAATGTAGGTGAAAGTAGAAGGAAGTATCTATAATCTTTCTCAGCAAACTGGGAAAAAAATATTTTTATTATATTTCTGCTTATTTTTAATGCTTTCAATTATCATTGTTATACAAAATTTGTAACTTTTTATACATAACAAAAAGGCCACTTGTTGATTGGCTAGGAAAGAGTATATTGTTTTAGTCTAGGCCAGGGGTCAGCAACCTTTACTATCAAAAGAGCCATTTTGCCTCCTCTTCCACTAAAGAAAAATAGTCTGGAGCCGCAAAACATAACACAGTTTATAAACTTTTAAAAGTTTTAATATTTTTTTAATTTTACCTGTTACAACAAGTGTGCATGTGTAGGCCTACTTTGAAATAAATTAAACACTGAACTATGCCCCTAGAAGCCTCCAGCTTCTAACGTATCATCCTGTTACATTAGAAGCTGGAGGCTTCTAACGTAACAGGGTAGATTTTTTTGATGGGCAGAGTTCTTTATGTTCTGACGATGCCTTAGCGATGAAATTTTAAGGGGTGTTAGCCACAGGTGTCCCTCATTTGCAGCTTTAATTTTGTTCACCTGTACCCCCCAATCTTGAGTAATTGGGGTTCAGGTGCTAGAAGCCTCCAGCAATGTGTAACAGGGTAGATTATTTTGATGGGCAGAGTTCTTTATTTTCTGACGATGCCTTAGCGATTCAATTGTAGGTGGTGTTAGCCATAAGTGTCCCCCACTTGCACCTCTATTTTGGTCACCTGTACCGCCTCCCCCCCGTTCCAGAGAAATTGGGGTTCAGATGCTAGATGCTTCCAGCAATGTGTAACAGGGTAGATTTTTTTGATAGGCAGAGTTTTTATGAATTTTTAGGAGGTGTTAGCCACAGGTGTCCCGTACTTGCATCTCAAATTTTTTTCACCTGTACCCCCGTTTCCAGATAAATTTGGGTTTAGGTGCTAGAAGCCTCCAACAATGTGTAACAGGGTAGGGTTTTTTTGATGGGTGGAGTTTTTAGGAGGTGTTAGCCACAGGTGTCCCCCACTTGCACCTCTAATTTTGTTCACCTGTACCCCCTTCCTGTTCCAGAGAAATTGGGGTTCAGGTGCCTCCAGCAATGTGTAACGGTAGATTTTTTTGATGGGCAGAGTTCTTTATGTTCTGATGATAGCCTAACAAATAAATTTTAGGGGGTGTTAGTCACAGGTGTCCCCCACTTGCACCTACATTTTCGGTTTTGTACATCTCCCCATTCCAGAGGAATTGGGGTTCAAAGGAGGGGGATGTCATTGTACACACCCATTTGTACACGCCCCGTGGTAGATTTATTTCACTGGTAGATTTTTTTCATTAGACCACCGGATAGGGAATCCCCCTCCTCCGCAGTGTCTTGGGAGGAAGGGGATCCCCCATCAGAGATCTCCCCGTGGCAGCCGAAGGGAGCCACAACAAGGAGGCTAAAGAGCCGCATGCGGCTCCGGAGCCGCAGGTTGCAGACCCCTGGTATAGGATAAAGAATTTTATTTTCATGTGTTATTCACAATGAGTAGAAAGTATTAACTACTACATAAATCTTGAACTCAGAGCGGCATTATAACAACTTACTTTAAGAGAGGCTCAAGGTAACGCTACTTATGCAATAGTGTCTACTTCTTACTCATGACAAACATTGTAAAAAAAGTCCTATTTGTCAGCTTCTTTGTTGCAAAATGATCACACATGAACAAAAGTTGTTAATTTGTAAAAATGCTATTTAGGTGGTAGCAGGAGTGCTGTCTAGAATCTCCCTCAGCAGAACTAAGATTTTTTTTATATAGTTCTCTTTAGTTGCTTTTGGTGTTTCCATTTACCACCGCCCTAGAGCTTATAAAGAAATATAATATACATACCTCTTCAAATGATTGCCAAGTCCTGCTGAAAGGTAGCTATGATCTTGTACTCAAGTAGGGACATGGCTAGGATTGTATAAGTCCAGGGAAATCTTAGTACACACAAAGATCTAAAAAAAAGTATTTTTTTTCAAGTATTTAGGTTTCTATGGCAGTATATGAGCATGGCCAAGCCACTCCATGCAATAAATGGTTAAACTATGGCCTACCTAATGTCTGGATTATGTCAGAATGAAGGGATTATTAATATGTAATGTACACTGTGCAGGGGTTAGTGGTATGTAACCTACCGAGTGCAGGGCCCAGGAGTATATTATGCACATGGAACAGGGTGAGGATTTAAAGTAATGTACAGCCCAGTGTACAGGGTGCAGAGATGAGCAGTATGTAAAGCACAGCTCAGCATACAATGTTCTGGAGTGTATGTATTGTTTAGAGTGCAAAGGTCAGGGTAATATACAAAATGTAGGGGCCCAAGTGTGATGTACAGAATTCATGGGGCAAGTTTAACATATGGGGTGCCGGATTTCAGGTGTAATGTACAGCGTGCAGGGGTCAGGTGTAATCAACAGAGGCAAAGTGTTTTTTTATCAAACAGCATGCAAGTGTCAGGGATATAAATAGTTGAACACATACAGACACTAACAAAAGCAGGAGAGTAGGGGGCAGCAGGCTGGATAATGGGTTGTGCTCTGTTTGGACCACCACCTTCATGTCTGTATAGAATTGTGGCTGCAGGGAAGAAGCTGTCAAGCAGACACAGTAGTTTTAACAGATGGCAGTGACATCAGGACCTATGTCACACGGTAAAAGATAAGTGCCCATTTACCTAAAGTCACTAAAGGTGAATATGTTCTTTTAATTTATAACATATAACATAATATTCATTTGGATTTTCAAAGAACTAACTTATTAGTTAGAAGACAAATTATGCATACATATAAGCAATAAATGTTTCATATTAGTCATATACGTCTGTTTAATGTAAAGAAAGTTGCATTTTTTGTAATCCTAAATACATTTATGGCTCATTAAGATGCAAAGGTTGCATACCAGCCCCACTTTGACCAACAATTGTGTTAATACCTCTAGCTCACTAATGGAATTCTCTATTTAGTCAGTGAAGATGCGATCAGATGAACAGGAAGTGCATACCTTGCCATCACATCCGATGGGTTTCTTGCATTCCTCACATGTGTTGGAGTATAGGCTTTCATAACATTTTACACAGTATGGGTTCTCTTCCCTCAGCAGGTATTTCTTTCCAAACAGAGATTCCTTGCAGTAATGGCAATCAAAGCGTTCTGTCATTTTCAATGTAACCTGCTTTTATCCTGAAAGAAATGACATGCATCATTTTTCTGCAACTTTTTTTAAAAATAAAACATATGTCATACATATACTTACTTATACTTTATCATACGAGTACAATTTGCAGAGATATTTTGTCACTTGGTATAATATTTACCTATTACCTCTTAGCTTAGCTTCTTAACTTTTGATTCAGGCTTGTGATAGGGTAACACAGTTTCATCTCAAAACATAGGGGTTTATTAGTAGTTTGCAGTTTGTAGATACGTTTTCAGGCTGATCTGCCTGTACAGTGGATTTGGTTGGTCTAAACAAATCTGACAAAATATGCTATAGGCTATCCAGATGACATCAGTGAGCTCACCAATCTTTTATTGTATTTGTACTAATTTGATGAAAATCTTTGCAGCATCTGTTTAGTCCCTTGGGATAACTATTTAACAGAAAAGGATATGACTGTCTGGCCAAAAGTGATTTCTTGTTTTTGGGGACCATGCCACAATTTGCCACAGCAGTAGCCACCTTTACAACATGGTTCACAACCTCTTCTTTTCATTGGGATACATCTTCTCTTTTCCCATACCACTTGAATAGAAGAAGTTAGGATTGTGGTTGAGCATGCAGCAGTGTTCTGCGGCTCACTGCGGGTCTGAAAGGGATTTTAAATCTACTTGCTGTATATAATGAACACACACGCCCGAGTCCTTGTACTAAAAGTGATACAGGGTTTAAGAGACGTGATATTATGTTTCCTGAATCAAAATGGGATTTTTTTATTACTCCTGCTTCAATTCTTGTTTCCAGGCACCCTTTACCAGCCACAATCAAAATTTGGACAGAAGGCCATAATTAAGCAAACCTTAACACAAGAGCCAAACCAAAAAAAAATATTAGCTGCAGGACTTAGGTCACCTAGGGAGAGATGCTGAATGAAACCTGTAAGACAAAACATGTAGTATCCCTATTCCTAAATCTTTACTAAACAGGTGTTGCCATCAGGATATTACTTCTCTTTTCTGTTCTGAACACCTTTATCATTTTAATTTGCTGTCACTTCCTGCCCCAATGACAACATAAGCAAAGACATTAAGCAAGAGAGATTTCCTAAACTGGAATATAAACAGCATACAACCCCTCTTTACTCTACCCAAATCTATTTAAAAAAGTTTTAGCAGAACATCCACTGTAATGCTTGTACTAAATTTTCATTTGAAATAACTTTAAAACTTTTAACAATTGGTATAGATTCCAACAAAATGGGCGGTACTTTTGCAGTCCATTGTTTATACTAGTATCAATGACATGGCATCAGTAGTTAGAGTAGCCCCAGGCAGCATAAAAGATATTGAATATTCATAAATGTATTCAAAGATAAAAACTGGTAGCTTGTCTTTTAATAATCATAAGCTATACATTTTTTATTGTTTTTTTAGCCGTTCACATTCTGTGTATATTTTGAATTTGATTAAAATTACCCTATCCTGTTGACTATATTTTGCTATTTATTTTAATTATTTATAAAATTCAGTTTAAGAGTAAATGGTATTTTGAGAGTTGTTTTTGAGTTGAGATATAGTTTTTGGAGCTGATCTGAATAAACTCAAATACCCTAAATTCACTTTAGGATATCTTGTATATTTCAGTGAGTGGTGATCAGACAGTGCTGTATGTTCTTTGAGAGGGGGGAGCTGAGCACCAGGCATCCAGCTGTGTCCTGCAGGACAGATCACTAAATGTCCACAGGGAACAGCTGTACACATGCAAGATTTCTCCAAAATCTAGTATCTACGTAGCTTTAGACAGTTTTCACATACGTCATTAAACTGTTAATTTAGCTGTATGCCTACACTTCTGCTTTAAGCCACCCTTCCTGGTATTTGCCTTGGCTTATTCCGCTACCCTGGCCACCTTTTTGGGCTCTCATGTACGAGCACAGGCTACATGAAGTGCATGTCTTCAAGGACAAGCTAAACAGATAACGTTGTACACATCATGATCGAAATATACAGCTGGGGAAATATAATACAATGCTTGAATAATGTAAGTAAGATGAAGTAAACTGCATACTTAAAAGGCAAAGCCATATTAACCTTTCTTGGAAATAAAAGGACTAATCTTTTATATTTCACTTTCACTGGCTTAATAATTTTAAGCTACATTGCCCTTTGTAGTTCATATAGTCAATGCATTTGGAACAGGACCTCCCTATCGTCACAATAGACTGAATCACATTGCAACTATTTTCAACCTTTTTTTTAGAAATTTTTCATCCTAACGATGCCATGATGTCTATCCGTTGTACTAATTTTGAGCAAATAAATCCCTTACATCTTGAGTTTGTATATTTTCTTGTGAATACTTGTATATTTGAGCTAACTAATTCCTCTGCATGTTACACTGAGCCAGTTGTTCCACACAATTACACTGACGTTCTTTTTCTTAGACCATCAATGATTTGGAATTTTTCACATTTTTTCCCAGAGAAGAGATGAAAGTGTGATTTAAAAAGAAAATATCCAAGACAAGTTGTTACAGGAAAGGGAGATCTGATTCCTCATTTCAGGAGATACTGTTAGGTGAGTCTACCAGATTTTGAGTTTTCTGTCCAGACAAAAGATCTTGGAGTCTGCATAAATAATGGCTCCTCTACGGAATTTACTAAGTGAATGTCATATCTATAAAGACCGCACGCACTTGTATATTATTTCATAATTTAATACCAACTCATTATTAACATATTCATTCTGCATCCTGTCACTTTCCATACTCACTAATGGAATATAAACAGTGGCATGTGAGCTAAAGGCATACACTCCTCCTAAATATTTACAAGAGAAGCATACAGATGGAGTCTAACACTGTCACTGCTGTGTAAATTCTCCTTGGCTTCACTAATCCACTTAGCCGCTATTTAAATTACCACTTGAGAATTAATAATGAGGAACACATTTGATTATTTGATCCAAGGTGAACACTGGGTGAATTGTCCAATTGTGTATTGGTAAATTTGTAAAACTTATTTGAGGAATATTTAAATACTTGTGTTTTATTACTGATGCACTTGAGGTTGGCAGAATATCAGTAGAACCTAATAATTATGTATAGCTATAAAACTAGCCATAATGACAAGGTTTAAAGGTCCAGGAGAGTCTACTCGGTTACCTTTTCAAGTTGATAATTGTCACTTTGTCAGATATTACAATTTTCACTACAACCAGAAAAGTGTAGGGAAAATACAATGTACAGTATAACAGGAAATGAGTATAAAAAGCAGCAAATCAGCTTCAACGTATGCCCTCATTAATCTCTGTAGCTGCAGGAACTGCAAATCATTTAATCCTCAGATTTTAGAGCAAAAGCACTGAAGTCGTCCATGTCATTCTTCCAGCACAGTGCTGTCCCCAGCCCCTTTTAGCTGGGTGAACTACTGGGCTGGGCGGTTACTGAAGAGTTGGGTCACAATACTGCCACCAGCCTACAATTTCTCCCACCCAGCTTACAAAAAAATTCTGGGTTGAACACAGCAGCAGTTTAGTTCAACATGCCCCCCTACCCTCTCAGAACAAATCTTCTGTGCTTACATTATATTTAAAGCTGAGGTTTAAACTGTTAATATTCTGCATTTCCTTTGGTGTTGCTCAAATTTTCCTCATTTTTGTTCAAGATATAAGTGTCCATAATAAGACAAAAATGTATGTTTGAACTTTGGTTAAGCATGGTGCCTGCACCATGATAAATCAGTGAGGGCACATTTAGACATATAAATACTTCAAGGTCCGTAGACTGGCAGTAAACAGTTACACTTTAGGGGCTAAACTGCACAAAAGGACCCCACCCCACAAGAATTGTGTCAGCTCCACATACAGAAATATCTACCCATGGTTACAGTGGTTACTGGCTGCCAGCAAACTTCTGTTAATCTACATGACAGACTTCATTATCACAGGCCAGCACTTCCAACAAAACAAGATGCAACTGTCAACATTTTGACAACATTTCTACCAATGTGTGGGCCTGCTTAGGCTAACACTATATAATTCAGGAATGTCTGCCTAACATCTATGTAAGGACATCCATTCTGTCACATCATTCCCTAAATGGCTATATACAGGCTTATATGTTATAGGACTGGAGTTAAATATTTCAGAACACACACAGCAAAAATATTGCCAGTTTACTAAGTGTACGGACCAACTTCAACAGAATAAACCAGCAACCAGTATGTGGCTAGATCCTAGCATCACAGAAGTAGAGGATACATATATAAAGGCATAGTTTGAGAATTTAGTATGACAATGCCACTGCAACTTCTGATAGCTAATTCTCATTGGGAAGCAACCATTCTTCCTTACATGTCTTGCACCTGACTGCTATTATTTGGTCTCAAGGTTTTAAAATCTTCCTTTTGAGTTCAATCAGATCACTGTGCTGTGTACCTGGCCCCTTACAGCAAAATCCTGTGGTGTTAACCCATCATTGCTGTTTACTGACTTCTTTGTTGTGAGCTTGACTTATCTAGTAATATTGTTTTTGTCTGATGGTTTGGTACCTTGATTTATTTTTAACCCCCTTTGGACTGACTTTGAGCTGCCTGTTGACCACAATCATATCTGCTGATTTCTACTCTAGTTTCTGCTTCCTATGTCCAGTTATTGCCAACTAGATATGTATTTAAATATGAGGGAATGTTCCTATGTATTGAACATAAGGGAAGTGTAGGCAGCTACAGTCTCTATAGCAGGTCCTAGCACTTGCTCTACCCAAAGGTGGTAGTGGACTTCTACTTCCACACGCTACCATTTAATGAAAAGCTGTAGCTATACATGGAAATTATTTGCCATCAATGCCCTCTACAATCCTCTTTATCTTTTGTTCTTACCTTACCATACTTGTTTTTGTACCTTCCAGGCATCACAACTAAAAAAAAAACTTCTCATTATTTTCTGTCTCTGTTGTAATGCTGCTTTACTTTGTTTGCCTAGCCACAATTGCCATAAGCACTTATGTCACAGACAGATTGCTTCATATTAGCATTTATAAAACTACCAGAAGTTAAATAAAAACCATATGACTGTGTGTTGGAATCCCAGATAGTCAGTTTGGGTAATTTATGTAAAAAAGTAGGGTGAATATGTTAATACAAATGAGATGTTGTACATGAGATCCTGCACGGTTTTATTTTAACTTAGAACATTTATGATTTTAAATCATATAGTTTTTTTTTTTGTTTTGGGAGGTTAGAAGATGTTGGATTGTGGTGTGCTGTACTTGCACAAATGCTACATTTATTCTAAATTAGGTCCCTTATAGAGGCTTACAATGTAACATATTATGCTATCACAATCCTAGTCTCATGTCCCCTCATTCTAAGGTCAATTTTTTGGGGAAGAGCAGTAACCTATTATTTTTTGGGATGTGGTACGAAACTGGAGTGTCCAGGAACTCTCACAAACAAGGACAGAACATATAAACATGCAGATAGTGCCGAAATTCAGTAATGGGACCCTAATGTTTTTTTTGCTGATTCTAACCTGCCCAACCCTATCATTTGCTTCTGGCCATTTAAAGTTCAGCAGACAATTTAAGGTTACATAATTATTTAGCTGCAGCAAGTAATTACCATTTGAGAAGTATACAGTAAAGAAACATGTAATGTTGTTGTCATAGTGTGTTAGTTTTGGAATTGTGGAAATAAACTGGGTTTAACACAAAAAAACTATAAATTATACTGTAAAGCAGTAAATCATATCATAAACTGTGTTCATATGTCCAAAAAAGTTCCTAGAAGGACTAGAATGTCATATTGGTTTGTGTGATTGGTGTGCAGTGAGGAACTACAGATTCCATGCAGCCAGATCACTGCTGAGTTCATTTGGCAGGTCTGGCTGTGCATCAGTATTCTGGCTGGTTTATGTAATAAGTGGATTGAAGGATGATTTTAGGAAATTCCATAATTAAAGATCATACCAAGCATTTTGTAGCCAACCAAAAATTTGGTGGCTAAATGTATGGCAAGTCCATGTCCCTTTTATGGAGGTTTCACTTGTGACGGATTAGCATACAGGTATGGACATTTGAGGTTTCTACAGCTAAAGTTTTAGATACCATCTTTTGTATCATCATGAAGGTGGAGGTGAATAGTGGGTTCTGCATATAATTGTATAACTCTTATAAGCATTATAACATTTTTGCCTGTCAGTTGTGGATGTGCAAGGATGCAGGATCAGTCCAAGCCTCACCTGAACTGTTGGCTGAACTGTGCTTGGGCTTATATTGCTGATGTTACCTAGTACTGATGATGTTAATACAAATGCATTCTTGCATGCTTATGCTGATCCATTCATAAGGCTACTGTTTAATATTATTATTATTATTATTAATATTACTAAACAGGATTTTAATAGCGCCAACATATTATGCAGTGCTGTACAATAAATAGGGGTTGCAAATGACAGACGAATACAGACAGTGACACAGGAGGAGAGGACCCTGCCCCGAAGAGCTTACAATCTAGGCAGCACGGTGGCCCAGAGGTAGCACTCTTGCCTTTGCCCCTTTGTCCTAGGTGCCCCTTTGTCCTAGGTTAGAATCTCGGCCAGGACACTATCTGCATGGAGTTTGCAGGTTTTCCCCATATCTACATGGGTTTCTTCCGGGTACTCCGGTTTCCTCCCACATCCCAAAACATGCAGTGAGGTTTATTGGTTTCCCCCTAAAAAAATGGGCAGCTCGAAATCCAGACTGGAGAGGATGAAGGAGAGAGTTGGTTCTCAAGTAATCAGTGAGTCTTATGTAGTGGATCTACTCAAAGATGTACTTGGCTCTTTTGTCTTGAACCTGTACATGTTTTGTTCATATAATCAAAAAATGTATTTGCAAAGAAAAAATTTAAGCTAGTTTTCTTAAATAAGATTCATATGTATGCATGGACTGGCTAAGCGGTATGTTTATTTCAATACATGCAAGAGGACTAAGGCAGTCAGAATCCTCTATTCTACCAACATAGCCATTGGGGAAACTGCTGGTAGCCGTTACAGGAAGAAAAGGCTGGATTGGAAGACAAATCTATTGATACATTTTTAGCCATAGTATATTGTGCAGGGAAAACAGTTGTGCAGAACAAACAATAACAAAAGAATCATCTATGTAATAGTATTAGCAGCCATACTTCACGCACTGTACCTAAAAATATGGTTGTAATCAAGGGGAACATGAACACTGTTTATACAGAATGAATCTGAGAATATACATTGAAATTAGAAAGGGGAAGGAAAAGTTTGGATTGGAAACCACAACAGCCCCCTTAACCACTTGAACAATGGGACTTTGGAATGTGTTCCAGAGGTAACTGAAATTCTGTGACATAACTGACTAAATGGGTTGTTTGCTTTGGAAATATTACCCTAGAAATACAGGAAAAAAAGCTTCTTAACTTGCTGAATCTGCATTTTCCTTGCACAGAGAGCAATGAATGAAAGAAACACAGAAAGTACAGATGTGGACATGTTTGTCATTCATTAGCTTGTATAAAATAATTTATAAAAGTCAGCTCCCTTTCTCCACTGTGGATCTATGTGGGGGTTACTAGTTTACAGTGACCACACCACATTCCACAGCCTAAGGTATGGCCATACAATGAAAGCTTTGTAATCTAAATCCTGCTTGGAAAATATCTGGGCAAAAGTGCTGGTCTGAATGTGTAAATTAGATAGTTCTTTGGTTTCTGACTTTGAAATTGATAGGAAGATTTAGGAAATAAAAAATGTATTATTATAGTATGGGTTCCCAAAAGCCCTGAAGGCTATTTTAAGACTTCTCCTGTGTTTAAAAGGCAGAGAAAGGCTGCAATGGAGGGCATGTCCGACCTTTGCTAACAGATCAGTGCTTTTAACACTACTCGGGTAGTGGTTGATTTTTAAATGAAACAAACTGAGTTTTGCTCATGTTTCTTGAATAAAGAATGAAGGGAAAATTTCCCATTAAAGAAACTTATTCTACTAACAATTGTCTAGGCAGGGGTTCACCTTTAGTTTTTTTTTTTTGTCTCTGGAACAGATTGTCAACTTCCCCAGAGGACACAGGGACTGTGCCAGTATCAGGGCAGTAGCAGTTAAATTGGTCTGTGAAGGTCTATCGAATAAGCTTCCACATTCTAATATGGAATATGGTCATCGACATATGGTAAGAGATAAAGCAACCTAGTAATACACCTCAACTTTAATCACACATGTTGCTTCATGTTATATTGAAGTTGTAATCCTCTCCTTAAACCAAAGGAGATCACAAGGTATGCTGTGATGCCAATTTTTAATTTTCATAGGAACCCAATGTTAAGCTTATATGTGTACAGATCCATAAATGATTTTGCCATGCCTGGTCTTAACATTGTTCTGAAAATACCTGTTGTCTGGCTATTTGCTATTCCTCTGTGACTTTATTATTTCAGAGTAACTGTTTAGCAGCAAGGAGCACATATGGTCCACATACATGTACTGGAGTGGAGTGGACACCCAGAAGGCACTGAAGCCAGAGGAACAACACAAACAAAAAGTATTCTAAGAAAGAAACATCAGTAATGACAGCTTGTGTATATGTCTCATGAGAGATTACATTTGGTATAGGATGTCTGTGATGTCTGTGTTGGAAAGCTCAATTGTACATTTCTGTAATTATTTGCATAGCCATACATAACGTAAGCCAAAAGATTTTAGCACGGGTTGTAAATCAGTGAATGCGATGGCAGATACAACAAACAACTGTATTCCCTACCACAATTATTATTGACTGATAGTTGGCTGCATCTTCTGACCTGACTGTTGGCCTTCATGTATGTTGTCCTTGTTTGTTTAGTCATTCTGTTATTTACATCTGTATTGAATCATCTGCCATAAAATACAACTCGTTACATTGTTATGTAATACATAATCATCATTCCCTTATTTAGAAATGTACTAGAATGACATGAACATGAATGAATGAAGCAATCTGTACTATAGGAAGTGTTCTGCCTAGGAAAAACTGTCTGTAAAAATCACAGTAGTGCTGACTGTGATTAGCCAACATTAGATACATTGATTAAAACGCTGTATTAATCAGGGGATAGTCTTTTTTAATAAATATTGTATACAGTCAGCATAAACAAGAATGCCCACTGTCATTTCTTTACAAATTAGGTAAGAAAAAGCCATAAAACCTGAAAAATATGGATCTTTTACCTGCTGCTTTTTACTGTCTGCTAAATGACAGATTCATTGCATCATATTGTAATATCTTAACCCTGACTAAGGTGTCAGTACATACATCACATGTGTCACCGACACAGCACTGGGCAAGAGGATATTCATAAATTATGGGTTAAAGAAAAGGGACCACCCCTATATTTTTTTAAATTAATAAACAATTTTTCCATCAATCAGAATTCATGTTACCCTGGCATCATCAAATATTCTCATAAAATGAATTTTAGATCACTCCAGATCATCTAGCTTATTCATAGATAAAGATGCAAATTGATCAACAATCATCATTTTCTACAAACAAATAATCAAGGAGGCTGTAAAGTATAACTGCTATCTATAGATCCATACCCTAAAAAAAAACAATCTACAAATCTACTGAATATACATGCCACCTATAAATCTATAACCTATAAATACAGTCTATGAATCTATGGAATATCTATGCCACCTATAAATACAATCTATAGAATATCTATGCCACCTATAAATACAATCTATGAATCTATAGAATATCTATGCCACCTATAAATCTATAACTTATAAATACAGTCTATGAATTTATAGAATATACATGCCACCTATAATTACAATCTATTAATCTATATAATATCTATGCCACCTATAAAACTATAACTTATAAATACAGTCTATGAATCTATAGAATATCTATGCCACCTATAATTACAATCTATGAATCTATCGAATATCTATGCCACCCATAAATCTATAACTTATAAATACAGTCTATAAATCTATAGAATATACATGCCACCTATAATTACAATCTATTAATCTATATCTATGAATCTATAGAATATACATGCCACCTATAAATCCAAAACCTATAAATACAATCTATGAATCTATAGAATATACATGCCACCTATAAATCTATAACCTATAAATACAGTCCATGGAATATCCATGCCATCTCAATACCCTATAAATGCCATCCAGCAGTCTGTGGAATGCCCATGCCACCTCTGTGCCTGCCCTTATAATACCCCAGGGTTCACAATGAAATCCTTGCTGTGTATTTAGCAATATCCTCAGTCTGCAAATTGCCGAAGATGTAAAATAAAACTAGAAGATCCCTTTACATGGACCAATGTTGCCCGGGATGAATGCAGTGTGGAGCTGCTATGACTACATGTCTTACCGTGTAGCTGACAATGGAAGGAGGCGGCTGCCTGGCTGTGATGTGACAACACACGTGCAGCAGCACACACCATGGGTGAAGTTGTCTCTGCAGCCGTCACACAGCGGGTATGCGGTGAGGAGCTGGGTCGGCGCCGTCACACACCCGGAGTACCTGTGGGCTGTTCCCGCCGGCGGTGTGTGGGCGGACCGGTGTGTGGGGGAGCCCGGGTGTGAAGGAGACACACTCCCCTCAGTGGGCGCCCTGCACACCCCTCTGACTGCTCATATCATTTCTCCATATAAGGAGACAAAGGCATGCCGCACTATTGTACACTGCAGCTGCCATATAACACCATTCCTCATCTGATAGATAAATATCCGTGCTGGGATGAGTCCTGACACCTATGTGATCCATCACACCTCATCCAACATTCATCATCATCATATAGGCATTATCAGAGCTGGGGCATCATCTGAAGGGCACAATATACACACACAGTTGTGTTATGGAGGAGAATTATGCCCATGGTGTGATCACATTATTGCACTTCATTAGTGCACATGTGTTACCAACATTTACTTAAACGAGCTGCCTAGGGATCCAATCAGATCTTGGTGCACTGTAGGCATCACCATGCATTTTTTGTTTCCCTGTAAACATGCATTGCATTAATGCAGCCCAGTGTAATGAATAGGCTGGCAACGCACTACAATGAGATGTGCCATGGGCTGGGGAGGGTTGTTGGTGAATACACCCTTAGATGGGCAGGGATAGAGCCAGGCACCTTGGTAGTAAAATCTTACTACATGGAAGTCCCAAAGTATACAAAGTCAGAAAGTGGCTCAGCCAACCAGGCTCCAACTAGAATATGAAATATTTTTGGATTGACTGAGCCTCTACATTTCCTGGTCTGTAATGAAACACAGGAGATAAAAGCACAATGAACAACATATCTTATTAGGAAGAGTCAGTTATTCCTGTAACAATATTCCGTCTGATCCTCAGGAAACAGTCCCAAAGGCCAAAGAATGGGTGGCACTAGTGTCTAAGCTGATGGATGGGAAGGAGTGAAAAAGACATCTGCCCAGACGCATGGGAGGAATATGTCTTGTCTGTCTGAAGTGCTCAGACTGCACAAAGACTTTTCTAAACAAAATCTGGAGTCTATTAACAACTGATACAAGTGAAATAAGCCAGTGGAAAAGCTTCCTGACATTGCCCCGGGGAATCGGGTGATGGAAGTGTTATATGATGTTGCTGGCCATCCATGGGAGGTTTTCATCTAGATCCATCCATGCCCCTCATAGCCTGTTGCCTCGCCTTCTATATATGTCCATCCTCACACATTGGTCAGTGGCTATGCACATCTTTTTCGGGTGTTTGGTACCCTGCTACTGATATTCCCAGCACAGATGAAAAAGGGGATAACTAGCCATAGTAGGATTGAGTATTAAATTTGCCCACCCTTCTATGTAACTTCTGTCCACTCCTTTAGCTACAGGGAACTGATGATGTCCCAAACCCTTCAATGCTCATGTGCGGCTGAAGAAAAAATATGAAGAATGAAACAAAAAATGTTTCTTTTGAATTCTTTTGAGTTAGTTAATGGAGGTACACCGGATTGGGGCAGCAGTCGGTGGACTTGAGAGACATTCCAGTGAATCCATACCTGGCTGATAAATCTATCTGCCCCAGCAATCTTGAATTTCATCAGTAGGTTAGTTGTGTAAACTGGGCTGACATCCAATCATATGTAAAACATATTTCTGTATATTTTGAATTATGTGCAGATGAAAAAAGTAAACAAATGTACCCACTACAAATTGTATACAGTAATACCCCGAAATTCACGGGGGTTACGTTCCTTGACGCCCCCGCAAATTTTGAAAATGCCTACATTTTGGACACCACATTGTGGCCGCCTGCGTCTTCTCTGAGATGCTGAACTCCCATTAGAAATAAAATTACCATACATTCAGTAATGACCTATTTTCATTTAACAACTTAAAAAATAGTTTTCCTTCATTTTTTTTTTTTTTTTATGCTTTTATGGATCAGCTGATTTTTTTCAGCTGAATTTTAAGTATTAGGTTCCAAGGAAAAAATACACAAATTCGTGAAGCTGCAGATTTAGAAGCGCAAATTTTCGGGGTATTGCTATATACTCAAATATAAACTGACCTGAATATAAACAAATTATTTACTTATTTTTACATATAATATACTTATTTTTACCTAAAAAAAACAGGTAATTGCTTTGATTTATATACAAACTAAGGAGATAAAATGTGGCAGTTACTGCCAACATTCAAAGCAGTGATCAACAGAAATTCAAAATAAATTGGTATGAATAAATACAATCACTGTATTTTTTTTTTACATTTTTTTTTTAAAAGGGACAAAATAGCACGGTTTCCATCTGCTTATCTTTACCGCCTTTTATTTTTACAGGTTAAAGTATTTGATTTGGCTATGATGGAACACGATCACATTGGGTCATGATCTTTAGTGCATTATTGTTGGCCAGTGGATGGCGATATGTGCTCATGTAAAGTGTGTAACAAACGCAAATAATGTCTCAGATGGACACACTGACATCTACTGGTGTGGCATTTTCAGGTAAAAAAAAAATTTGGTTTATACTCACGCATATAACATAATTGTATACCTGAACTCCATATTTACATTCAATTTTGTGTAAAGATTCCCAAAATCAGACGCAAAGTGTTATTCGCCTCATAAAAATTGATTGCAATGCACAAGAAGGAAAAAACATTTAAGGAGTGGAGGCCTACATTAATAATTACGTAATTAGTCTGTACAGCATTCTACTCTTTAATTCCTTAGTAACTGAGGAAAACCTAGTGGAATCCACTGCTAAAATCCTAATAGTCTGATTGTAATGCAGATCCTCTGTCTTCATTTAATTGTCACTGACCTGGATAAATAATGCAAAAATCTTCTGATTTTCCTGATTTTCTTAATTCTCTCATTCATTGTAAAAAAAATCAATGGCACCCCCACAGGATCACTTTCCTTTCTTTCCCTCACTTCCTGCACTGGTCACACTTAGAAGTGTTGAATTACTTGGCTACTTGGCAGTCCTTGGTATGAAAGACCATGTGACTTGCCCCCCCAACCCACTCTTACAGGATACCATTGTTGAATGGCCAAGTGCTGGTGCATTGGGTTGGAGGACAGTCCATTTATTTTTAAGCAGAATGAACAGAACAGACGCAGAAGGAAGCAAAGTTGAACATGTGCTACGGGAAGAGGGCATTTAGGGCTTTTCCACTTGTGTCCTATGGGGCAGGCAGCGCATCATTCCAAATGGCACACCTTTCTAGAGCACTTGTGTTGCAGCAAGCTAATGCGTGTAGCCAGGCTCTACACTTGTGTAATTACAGCAAGCATGATTTTGGCTGGCTTAACACAACACATCTCAAATCAGGACATACCACATATCAACAAGCGTGCACCAACGCATTGCACTAGTGTGAACAAGCCCTAAACAAACCTTTCCCCTGTATGGGTAATACACAAGTTTGTTTTAAAGTTAAGCCAAAAAAAAATTCTTGGTAATAGAATGAAAATAACATGATTAGTAGTGTCAGCAATGAAATTTTATTGGTCTCAGGGGTAATAACTGCAACATGGAAGAAAAGCCACTGTGACCATGGTGAAGGGGAAAGGGGGGTCAAAAGTTTGGGATGTCCTCAAGGGAAGGGGATGAAGCGCAGTCCATGATTTTAAAGTGAACATTAGAGACAAGAGCTACTATTACGACATCAGTATATTGAATTAAGTGTTTTTGTCCTGTTACAGATATCCAGAATGGAATTTGGGTTATGAGAACATTTTATCCCCTAAAAAGCTTTTGAAAAGAAACATACAGTAGTTGTGTTAAGTTATATCACACTCTATAATAAATAATCTTCTGAATGTCTCATTAAAACATTCCAAATACAGGAATACAAGTACTATTCCAAATGACTACAATTGCACCGTTGTGACATTGTACAGTTATTTATCTTTTTAGGTTCTGCCCCATTCAACATCATTTCAAACACACATTATATGTATATACATGCCTATGCACAAAAGATTTCAAACATAACATAGCTGAAATGTACTGAACGTAAAATATAAATATAGTAGATACCCCAAATACCAGCATAATCCTGTACACACACTTCACAACTGTCTAGTAAGAACAATTCTTGTTAAACAGTCTTTATATACCTGCACATCTATGTTTGTGTGTGATATATTGGTGAGTGAACTAAAACACCAAATCTTAATACCATTTTTTATTTTGCTCCTTTTAAAGAATAACTATTAAAGTGTTCTTGCCTGTAGTAATCCATTATTTTATGACAAGATCGCTTTTATATAATGGGTATGGCCGGGGGGGGGTTGTGTTGGTCTGGCATGAAAATAATAAAAGGCTTGTTTGTGTTTTCTAAGACAATGCACATGGCAGGTGATGTTGGGATGGTTCAAAATTCTGATAAATAAACATAATTATAAAATACTTATTACATAGCATGTTCTATTTACAAAATTATTGCCAGTTAATAAAGTCATGCTGTTAAAGATGGTAAATACACAAATGATCTGGTACCATATAACCATATTACTGTCATATCTTCCCGATCTTGTAGATTGGCATTTGTGTTGATGCTCTGGATTGTGTACAAGGTGAAAACTTACACAATGTATGACTTCAGTTTTCATCTTGCAAATTTATTTTTTCTGCCCCAACCACATCCAAGAGCGTAGCAACTGCTTATCATACTATTTAGAAATTAGTTTGCTAGAATTTAATTTAGTTTGATAACTATCAAGGCATACACTTATGCATTCAATAACTGAATTGATACTGACAGATAATAAATAATCAACAGTCAGTACCTAAAATTTAAGCAGTACAGGATGACAGTCAGAGTGTCTGTTAAGCTACGTACACACTTCCAATTATTATCGTTGGAAAACGAACGACGAACGATCCTGCACGATATCTACGAACGATCGTATAGCACCGATCCTGCACATAGAGGTAACGACACGATCGTTCGTAGATATTGTACACACAATAGATACGATCGTTTGAGCGACAGAGGAACTATGTGCACGACAGGAAAGTGAACGAACGTTCGTTCATTACGCATGCTCAGCCCATGGACGATCAACGAACGACCGTACACACGAACGATGTTATCCGCTTGTCGTCCGATCCGCCGGTCCGGGCGTTCGTTTCCAACGACTTTCCTCGTTCGTCGGCGTCGTTGCTTACTTTTTTACGAACGATTTTTTGCCCAATCGATCGTTCGTCGTTCGTTTTGAACGATAAAAATTGGAAGTGTGTACGCACCTTTAGTCTATGGGCTTGATTTATTAAAGCTCTCCAAGGCTGGAGAGGATACACTTTCATCAGTGAAGCTGGGTGATCCAGTAAACGTGAAATGGATTTCCTAAAAGTCACTCGCTATTTGTTAGCAAATGTTTTCAATCCTGGACCAGATCCATTCCAGGTTTGCTGGATCACCCAGCTTTGTTGTTTCCTAAAGTGCAATGTTCAGTACCTGAACCATCAGTTGCCACTTTGGAATGAGAGGGGGTGGGGGGGTTGAATTAATTCCTATTGAGAAGGGATGGGGTAAAGAAAAGGGGGTAGATAGAAGGCTTTTAACCACCCGAGCATTTAGCCCGACCTTGGTTCGGGGTAAGCGAACTTGCTACGATCGTTAACCCCGAACTAAAGTCAAGGTGGCTAAAAGTAGAAACAAGCGTTATATTGCAATCTTTATATTTACAACTGAAAAAAAGTACTTGCCCTGTCCCCGCAGCTCCTCTGGACACGTCTTCTCTCTTCTATCTTCTCCCGGCGTGTGCAGTGACGATCTCCAGGGTTTCCTGGTGACGACGCTGCATGCGTTGGTGCGGGTGGGAGGCGGGGCGGGAAATTCAAATAACTTTGCAATGAACTCAATACAAAAAAGTTGTATTGAGTTACAAAGAAATCTATATATATTATATATATAATTGTATTATATATATATTATATAGGCTACTGTACAGGTACATTACATTATACACAATTTTTTTTTTATTATTTTTTTTAAAGATTTTTTTTATGTTTTATAAAACAAATTTTTATATTTTTTTTATTATAAAATTTTGGACATATTTCGGTGAGTTATACGGTAATTCGGTGAATTATAGCCTACAATCTAAAATTAATTTACATGCAAAAAATGTAACACTTTTTGCATGGAAGTACAGAAGTTCGGAAAGAATTAGAACACCTGGCGTTCGCGTACGCGTCCCTCTGCGATTCCTGATGATGTCAGTGCATGCGCCCGTCGATGGGGGTCGTAGCGGGAAATTCAAATATTTTGTATTAGATTCAATACAAAGTCCTGTATCCAATCCACTACAAAATATATTTATGTGGTTTTGTCTATAGGTATGTGACGGACACTAGGGAGGTGTTTTAGAAAAATATATTACTATACAGTATACCGAATTATTGCATTTTCAGTATTTTTGATTTATTTATGTATTCTTGTTTAAGCTGATTTTTGTGTTTTTTATTTAATTTTATTAAAAGTAATTTTTTTTTTTTTACATGATTGTGTTTTTCAAACTTTTTTTATATTCATGATATCTACTAGACCCTTCGGACATCGTTTTGTAAGTTACAGGTCTACAATTTAAAAAAAAAAATTCATGAAAAACAGTGTACCGCTTTTGGTACAGAAATCTAGACATCAGTGAAACGCCCAGGTGGTTAAATGGCACTCAATTGGATTTGTTTAAAAGGGTATACAAAACTTTTTTATGACAATATATGACCATGTGAACCAAGATAAAAATATTCAGTTTTACATGAACATATATATACTTTACAAATACATCTTGAGAATATTTATAGACCACTGCAAGTAATAATAGTAATAGGCATATAATTACTCTCCATATCCCCTGAGGAAGCCCACGACAGCGAAACGCGTCGACAAAGGAGATATTACACTGCACCATACCATTGTTATTTGGACTATTTATTCTCAAGTTTAAAATTAATTAGAATTAAAAAATATTCAAATAGCGTAATAAAGGAGGGATTAAAAAAATGCTGGGAGGAAATATACCTAGTTTAGTTACTCAATTACTTTATTCCTCAATCAATGTTTAAGAAGTAGCAGTTTCTTTTTATATTAGTCTGGCACATTGACTTCTTCATTCTTCCATCTGCTGTACTTTAAATATTATTGTAACATATTACATTAACTGCTTTTACCTTGTTATTGTTCCTTGATTCTGGAAACATTTAACATGGTTCATGTTACTTTATTGCATGCAATAAATTAGTTTGGTATGTTAAATACTATATATGTAGTATAGTCTGTACAGCTCTAGCTTCATGTACAAAGTGTTGTGATCTTTTTTTCCAAGAACATTTGTTGTTCTACATTGTGCATTACTGGTGATAAAAGGATAAAATATCCTTAGCGTATTTAATGCCCCTTCAGTATAACAAAAAAATAAATGTGTCTATCCCATAAATGAAGAAAATGGCAGTGGTTGAATAACAAATAAATGCAAAATGAATAACAAATATTGCTTAAGTTTGGTAAATTGGTACTAGGATACTAAATCTCTCTTTACAGTTTATTCAGTGAAACACTACATAGTTTGTAAAGCAAAGGGACCAATGTAAAGGTACAAGCCACTGGTCATTTTAATAAGCTAATTGGCTGCTATAAGTTACTGTACTTGTACATTATTGTAGTTCTTTATCCGAATATGCTGACCAATCTCAAGAGCTTTAATCATAACACAACCAGTAAATAAGGTATACTTCGTATATTTCAAAATACTTTTCAAAAACTGTTTATATTTAAAAAATATATATATAAGATATGTTTAGAAAACCTGGTGGATGTTATAATGAAGTAACAGTTGGGTACCACTCACCTGCTGTGTGCTGGGTCAGCTCTGAGACTGAGGGAGAGAAAGTAACTAACGCCGAGTTTTGATATCCTGCATTACTTAAACAATGGCACTGCTAAAAGGGAGTATGACATTCTTCTGCCTGTTGAGCTATTAATACTGTATCTTTTGTCCGAAGATAAGGGATGCAAACACCTCAGTGTCAGCATCCTTTTATGGCATCAAAGCCGCAGAAGTTTAATAAGACATCTAAAACAATGTGATACAACAGATCAAGGGTGGAATTACCACTACACAGACCTGCACAATTCCCATCCAAAAGGACTGCACAGAAGTTAAGATTTTTGACTGATTGAATCATTTTGCTTTACAAGCTTAAATGATAATTGGATTTGCTAAAAAGTAGATGTATGGTGTTTGAAGATTACATATTTAAAAACTTTTTTTGATTTCCTAAGGCATATTAAAGGAGCTAAGGTGTATTGAAGACACAATTCAGACAAGATGGACAAATTAAAAAAAAGGTAGCTATCATCTCTCTCATGCTGAACGAATGGATTCCCTATTTTGGGTTACTAATTAGTGTGCAGATAAGTAGCTGTAGCAAGTACAGGATTTATACTTCATGATGCCCTGGGCTGCCCCCTCCTCCTGTTTATGGTTATCCTTATTGATTGAATTAAAAGACACAGATCAGATGGCACACAAGTCATACCATGGCTTGTGGGGGGAAAACACTCTATATCAGGGCACCTGCAACCAATGACTAGGAGAATAAGGATAACCATTACTCTTCCCTTCTAGCAGTTTGGTTCCAGGTAAACAGACTGAGAGCTGATAGACTGTATGAAAAAAAACCTGGCAAAATTGTACCAACAAGGAAGGTAGCAATCCAGAGCCTCTAATTAAACATAGGAATTAAGCCTATAAAAGTAATAAGGGTCCTAGTACGGTGCACCCTTTTCATCATATAATTTTAGATATAATAAAAACATTATGTGATTTTAAAAAAACTGGGATAGACTGGAAGTTGGCGATTTTTGACAACTTACTTTACAATTGAATAAAAATTAAAGAGAAATACATATTAGATTTTTAGTAAACTTTTAGTGAAATGGCCAACAACATTTAAAGGTTCATACATAACACCAGTTAGTAATATTATAACTTAAAAAAATGTTTTCAAGATCTATTTGGCAAGGGTTTATTTTTTTTAGTGAACAACCAATTTTACACTTGTTATTTTCCTTTCTAGCCTACACCACTCAAGTCTTGCTGATGTTTTTATACCTCTTCATCCCTTTAACTCACTTCCTGTTAAGTGGCTTACAGGATTTTATATAGAGGAGGTTTAAATGTTGTTGTGTTTCTTTAATAAGCTCATGAAATTTGACCAGCATGATTAAGTCAGAGAGATGAGCTCCAAATGAAAATGAAGACTAATCCACTGATTACATTTATATTTTAGCTCTGTCACAAAGCCCATATCTGAAGATATTATTAGCTTTGGTAAGATTTCCACATAACCCCCCCCCCCCCCCCAAAAAAAAAAATGCAATAGATGGCCAAAAAGTCAGTGATTGCAAATTATATATACATAGAGGTTGAAAATTAACATGTCCCGAGGAACCCTATCATATCAGACTTATGTGACTGTGATCATCTGTCATACGGGGTCAACTTAATATTAATCTTTTAACTTATTTATCCAAAATAAAATGTGCACGTTAATTGTAAGTAATTTATAATTAACCAATATGCTTTGTCAGTACAAACAACATTAAAAAAAAAAATAAAAATAATTCAATTTTTGTTTTGAAAACTGTGATAGATATTCTACTCTGTCTCAAACTACTCCTGATAAAGCAAACCATATAGATCTGCGAAACGCATCAAGTTATGTTTAGTATAATCTAAGGAGAGAGTGGATATCCTTAATATAGTAGTAGTTACTGTGACATTATTCTGACTATGTATGATGGGTGGAAATTTGAGTCACAGCAATACCTCATTTGTGTTAATTTTAATAATAAAATAATGTTATTTTAATGTGAATTATAGATTTACTAATTCACAATATTATCGGTGCCTAAAAAGTTTCTACTTGACTTGATCCTACTTTAACCCTTCACTTTTGAAATTTGGTTTTAGTGAATTGAAGTGGCCGTAGGTATTTGTGTAATTACACCTCTATGCTTTAGAGAGTCTTGGATGCCTGTGAGCACTCTATTGCACGACCTCTTTGATCAATAACATGGCAAGTAAGTGCACAACCTAATATACATAAAAAAATAAATAACATAAGATACTCGACAGACAACTAGTTGTGCATGCAGTATCAGAGGCGTTTAGAACCAACAAGATGCAATATTGGATCCAAAGCAGCACACATTTCAGAGCATACTGAATTTTTGTCTTGGAAAAGGAATGCTTTGCTTTATATTTGGCTGTCCTGAATATATATTGGAAGGAAAACAAACATAATACATTGGATTCCTCTAACTAGTTATATGTTGACTGGAAACCAAGATGACATACAGTGTTAAGTGTAGCCATTTACCCATCTTAGACCTTTTCACCTTTCTTAGGAGTGTATTCATGTAGCAGTGTTTCTGACATTAACCAAACATTGTCTTTCAGATCCGTGTATTTCAAAGGCAGTGATTGATTCTGCACCAGGGGAAGGTTGGATTCACAGCTTTATAAATAAACCCCTATTATTGCAATTCGTAATGGAATTCAAATAGGATTTTACTAACTAGAGATTTATACAGCACAATCAAAACTTTGAAGGTGTCAAATAATTCTTACTGGAGCACAAACGTTAAACAGTGCAGTAGATATGATTGTTACATAACCATTTAATCCCTTGTAATAGCAGCTTTAATTTTTGGGGGGTAATTCTAGGTTTTGTACATCTGGTTAACAGTTTTTCATTCAGCTTTATGTGACTCTTTAAGGCAGTTGGTTACACCAGAGCTTTTTTGATTGTACATAAACTTTATGTTAATTTTGTATAGATCAGTGGCATAAAACACGATACAAATAAATACAATTCAACTATCAGGTTATAATTTGTTTGTGTTCTTGAATTCAATAAAACCTTAAGTCCTCACATCAACATTGTGCTGATTATGTGGCCCCTTCTCTCATATTTTGCCTGTGATCACTGAAAAGTTAGAAGAAGAGCTTTGTAACCATTGAGGTGTTGTGTGATCATCAATGAAGTTTTACCGACAGGACTGCTGAATTCAGGTCCTGTAGCGGTATACATTATCATGGTGCTGAAATAACTAATGTTTAAATGAAGTAATAGAGGACCATTCATTCCAGACAATCCGTTATGACTTGTTTTGATTATAATTTTTACAGAGTTTCAACACATATACTAACTTCATTTTTTAGGTTCTAGAAAAGTCTAAATAAAATTGGGATTAGAATTTGGCAAGGTGCCTAGACAATTAAGTAATGAGTTAAACCATATGTAAAACATAAAATAGACAGAGTCAGTATATCTGACTTTAATCTCTACGCAATAGTCACGCATATCCTGTAAACAGGTACTGCTCAAATGCTTTGATGACACAAGGATTTTTTAACTTCTCTTGTTAGGCTGTCAGAAAAAGAGAATCTAACACCTCACATAATCTCCTTCACACACTAGGAAAATCCTATGAAAAATGTATAGATTTTACAGAACATATTTTATTGTCAGCCCACTGCTAATGTACTGCACAAATTTTTACAACTACATAGCAACAAGCAGATATTAGTCCATTTGTCAGCTTTATGAGGCTTTGCCCAGTGTCATAGTATGTTTTCAAATGTTTTGAATTGGAACTGTGTATTAATTATGCTGTTTTCATAATCGGTGTGATAGGCTTTTGATAAGAATATGATTTCTTTGCTTAAATATTAGAATTAGGTGTTATATTTACAAGCGATTTGTTTTTAGATGTCTTTAGGTGGACAGTTATATTTTTTGCTTTGCACTACATAAAGCCTTGTTTTATTATTTTTTTAATAAGCAGAACTTCAAAAAATGAAAGGCAATTATAGGGGCTCTATTTATCAAACAGGGAATCAGACATTCCCTCAAACATCCTCCAGGTCAATGTGTTTCAATAGCAATATTTGAGGGATCGTAAGATTCCCTGTTTTAAAAAGAGAGCCCTAGGTGCATACTCCCCTCAGTTTGGACACTGTTGGCTAGATTTACTGCTCCATGGTCGTCATCTATTTGGCTCAGGCCCATCTAACCCACTTCCTATAAGTGCCAGGCATCATGCACCTGCCCTCCTTGGGGGCATAACCTCAGAGCTCTACACACACAACACAGTGATGCAGTAATGATGTCTGCCCAGCTCAGGAGAAGAGAGGAAGAGAAGATGGTTAGTACTAAAAGAAAAAAGATACGTAGAAGGTGGGGGCTTTAGGAGGTAGTGGGAAAGACTAAAGGCTGGGGGCAGGAATGATGAATATGCCTTTATGGGCATAGAATAAGGTTCTTTTCAGGCATATACTATTATTATACAGGATTTATATAGCACCAACATATTACGCAGCGCTGTACATTAAATAGGGGTTGCAAATGATAGGCAGATACAGACAGTGACACAAGAGGAGGAGAGGACCCTGGGGGAAGTAAGGGTTAGTGGTAAAAATTATGTATGGCATGTTATTGTATGAATAGGTACAGTTATGTTTGGGGATTGGGTTAAGGTTTATGGTGTTCTGATATTTTAGGTTAAGTTTACAAATTTCAAGCTTAGTGTCAAAAGTTACATTCTTCCATTTTGTTTTCTTGGCTATGATAAGGTATTCTGTGTGTTTTATCTCTTTTGTTTCTGAACTTATTGGCAATATATATATCATACCTTTATATCTCTGTGCCACATAAGAGTGTGTTTAGGGCTGTGTAGTTTTTGTACCAATCAACTTCTACATTTTCAATTTGAAGGATTAAAAGAACTCAATCTTCCATGACTTTAAGAAAAAAAGTATTACACACTCACACTGCCTAACTTATATGGATCTCTTGGCTGAGATAAATGACCTTGTAAAGTAAAATAGTCAGTCAACACAACACAGAGATACAACTATAATAATGATAATGAAATTTACAGCTATGTTCTTTTGTTAGAAAATAGCATTGTTGCTAGGACAACAAACAAGCTATCCAAACACAGTAATGACTTCAGCATGTTGTCTTAGTGTGAATTATTTGCTGCATTCCTCACTGTAAATTCTGATCCTAGAAAATAACATTATATTGTAATAACAGTGTAAGCTAATAAAATCAGATACCTTTAATAAGCATCCTACATCAAGCAGGCTTATTCTTTTACTAATTAGATGTTTATTTTCAGAACAATAAGGCAGTATTACACTGTCACTACACACTACACAGGTTAACACTAGGACTACAGTTAGTCTGATAAAACTTTCGTCTTGTATAAAGTTTGATAATAGAAATTAAACGCTATTGAGTTAAGGGAAATGGTGAAAGCAAGCTAAACTTTAAGTAAATATATGAAAAAATATTCATTGGATTAGACTGCTCACCCTTGGGGAACAATAATTTACCTGTACATCCTCCCCAGTAATGCCTGCTTAAGGTATAACGAAACCTTACCAAATAACAGCTCGTGTGTCCTTTTGATCAGTTGATTATGCCAATAAAAGCTTGTTTTTCTATCTGTTCATTAGGTGCAAAAATACTTATGTATGCCTGTTAGAATTTAGAAATTAGGATATGTTCATTGTCTTATACAAAATTTCTGTGTTGTGCTAAGCTATGTACACATGCTAGAATAATGTTGTCTGGGACAAATGATCATAGTCTAGGGTGAAAATATATTGTGTGTACAACTGTCCCCAAATGTCGCTCATTAATTTGTCCTGTCAGAACAACAAATGACTGATTAGGGAGGACCACTTTACTGTTATATGGCAGAGAGAAAAGCAGAATGCAGGAAATATTGTAAGCCTGTTCTAGGGCCACAATATTCATTTACTATACTTGTACCAGTATTGTTAACCTAGTTCAGGAAGTGGATTTGGTACACAAAACACCTCCCTATTCCCTCATCGCCATACCATATTGGGAATGTGTTCTGAATTTCATCAAAGAAACCTGGGCAGGTTTGATTTGATTGCTTACAAATAGGCTGCTTAGAGACCAAGATCAGCGCTGTGGTACTTTCATTCTGACATGTCTATTATATCATGCATACTTGATGCATACAATGTCCAGTTCCACGCCCCATAGGTCAGGATTTTCACGTTTTAGTATTTCCTTAGCAGACAACTGAAAATTTAGTAATGCGTGCTTTACAAAGAGTCAGAAAATTACTTTGATGACCTGTATGTGATCCTCAAGGACAAGAATTGGACACCCCTGCTCTGTGAGAAGATCGTGCTAAGACACTGACTAAACAGTTCCCACCATGCTTACATCTCATCAGAATCAAGGGACTTTTAGTATGTATATATGTAAAAAATCATCTAAATTACAACCATCCTATAAAAAATCAGGTATTTTATTGTATGAGGTATTGGTATTTATGGTTTATAATTTGAATACCAAAGGGGGTGACAATGGGACCCTGTTGGCACTTTAAATTTGGCCTAGAGGAGTTTATTTTCCTAAAGATAATATTATCACTTTAGTTCTCTGAAAAGCATTAGACAGCAGACCCCACATTAGACCATATTTTCATGTGTTTCATGGGTATTACAAATCTGGATGTCAGAAAATACTGCATTATTGGTTTACCTTTTAGTTGAAATCAGATGGCCCCACACTACACTTATGGTTAGTAAGGGACTTCACTGACAGCTCGGTAATACCCAGAATTGTCACTTGACATAAGAGTCATCAGCACAAAACCACTTCAATTGCTTTAACAAAGAAAGGTGTTAACAGAACACTATATGTCACACTGACATCTGTGGTGAAATGCTGATAAATGGCACACAAGTGCTATCTATTTGTAGAAATGTAGGCTCAAAATTATCCCTACTTAAGGTGGCAAATTACACATTTATAATTGCCATTTATCAATAATCCTATTGTGTAACTGAAATGATGCCAATAATAAATATTTTAACAGCAGCTGTGATATTTGTGGGAACCCGGATTAGTGCAGCACAGGGTTGTACAGTCCAAAACAGTGCCTTTTATTAAGTTCAATATAGGTTTTATTCAGCATACATGAAATAAAAGTTTGCTGTTCTTCAGCAGAATGGAACAAGCCACTTGTTGAAGCGTGCAGCAACACCTCTTAGCTCACCAAAAAGCATGGGTGACATCACACAAAGTGTATCATGGAGCTGTGTGTGTCCATACCATGACAAAATGTTAGGTATTAATGGTGGGACACAAAACAGCTCCCACAGACTCCCAATGACTTTCAAAGTTCAGTCAAAGTCGAACTCAATCCTTAAGATGCATGCATGACTTGCAGCCTATCTACGCAGTATTTCAGTGCCAATCCAAGGATTGTTGTAGTGTACTAATTCACCCCACTCTTTTGTTCAAAATTGTGGAACCACTTTTTTATACTGCCTATAATGCAGTAGAGGAAATTCTAAAACAAATTCCCTACTGTCTCCACATGCACAGTAATCTTCATGCAATATTTGTCAGTACTAAAAACCTTCCAACAGCCATTAAATTATCATTGATCCTGCCTTGGATTTTTACATCTGACTGGTGGTACACCATGAAGAGAGAAAAGCACACCCCACTGAAACATCTCTAAAAGCTTGCTACAGACAAATAGGATTAACACATATTGAGCCAAACAGAACTAACGGTAGTCACTTTTTTTGGTTTTACAATACCTGGACAACAACTCTGGTCAGACTTTTTTATGGTAATAATTCATTCCCACCTTTCAATACCATAAACTTCAAACGTTTTGTGGATGCTCCACAAATCTTGTGGATTTATAGGTTGACAATCTTGCACTTCATGGGTTTAATTTAATATTATTATTTATAATAATAATAATAATAAACAGGATTTATATAGCGTCAACATATTACCTAGCGCTGTACATTAAATAGGGGTTGCAAATGACAAGACAGATACAGACAGTGACACAAGAGGAGAGGACCCTGCCCCAAAGAGCTTACAATCTAGGAGGTGGGGGATTATCTATATGTATATATTTGTATCACTTATTAGTATTAGACATCAATCACAGGTTTTTTTCAGATCTTGTATTCATTGTGAAATTTGTAACCAATAAAATAAGAATTTGGTAAGCAATGGGCTATATTTAGGTATGTTGATTGGTTTTGTTGTCCGTCTATGAATTTGAGGAAAGGCCTGATGCTCAAAACATTTGCCTTGTATGTCTATATGTACCATTTTTAACATGAATACATAAATTGTGTCCTTGCAAGGATTTGTTGAGTTGCATTTTGTGTTATATTTTGTGTTGACTTTATTAGCTCCATAGGGTCATTGTAATCAGTGTTGGTGTGTCTAGTGTCCAGCCAACACTAAAGACAGCGGTGTGCGTCCGAGGCTGCACAGCACACGTCCCATTGTCTGCTCTCAGTCACCACACACTTAAAAGACTTCAGTCCAGTGATGAAGTGAGGCTGAAGTATTCTCAGAACATGTCCACCATTTTTAGCTAATCACCCTGGGATAATGTGTTCAGTGCTGATGGTATCCAAAAATTCAAGAAGAAAATGCCAAGAGCAGATGTGTGACTCTAAAACTGTCACCAATGACCTTTTCTCCTATTTCAGTGGTCACTGAATAATGAAATTCATAACCACATATTAAATACCCTTGCTTACAAGGACAGACAGCTGGAACTATATGACATAATCCTCAATAACTAGGTATTTTTTTAAATCATATTACTATTTTCAGGGTGTACAGTTGCTGCTTGTTGTTTAAACAACTTCCAAGCAGAATTAGTTTTAGAAAGGTACATTTTTCCTCAATTATTTGTAATATTCAACAGTGTTTGTTGAACTGCATATACACAATTATTAAAAAACAAAACTTTTATCTCAGCATACTGTACATGGCTCAGCATACTGTAGTCCTAAATTAGCGGATGGCTGACAGCTAAGTAATATTGGCCTGCTGAGCTATAGTTACATGGGAAATAGGAAACCCTGGAACGGTATGTTGTGTCTCATATAATTTAAATGTAGCTTTCATTTTGTTAACGTCCTGATCCAGCCTTACCTTCAGTCTTGTCCCCATGTACAGGTTCCCCTTCTGTATTGAAAATGCTTACTTTGTTAACCCACTGCACTGAGTTTCTCACACTGTACATTATCAACTGTAGCAAGTCAGACAAAGCCCACCGCTTTTCCTGGCTAGAGGACAACCAGCATAAGGGCTTTTCTCCTTATACTGTCCCTGTCCAACCCCATTTTTTCAGGTGTATTACTTCTTTCAATCATGGAAGCGAAACATCACATGAAGATGTTATTTCACCTTTCTGTTTTCAGAAGTCTATGTACAGAACCCTCCTGACTCCCTCCAATCAGCCAGAATCTAACTGCTTTCTATAGGAAATTACAAGAGCTAGTGATGATGTCAAGGCTTCTAAAATAAAGTATTTAATGAAATGGTTTTTAATTTAATGACCCTGTTCATAAATAGGGGGGCACCTATTTGCAACTACCCAGGTACTTTCAATAGCAGTGAATGTAATGCAGACACCACAAGCCATATGTACTGAGCTCTTAGTGTTCCTCTTTTACCTTGATCCAAAACCAACACCACCAAATTCCTGCTAAAACTGGGACATTTTAAAAATCCAAACTTGCAAGAAACTTAGTAGCTACCAAACCCCCATGCGTTAAAAAAGCATATAAATGCATTAGACATATGTTTACATGTGTTTTTAAAAACGCCCATGTAGACCCAGCCTAGGTGGAATGAAGCAGCAGAAAAGTGTGAGGTAGGTATTGTTAGAACAGTCAGATTTTGGCTGCTTTTCCAAGAAAAACATTTTTTCCCTGGTTTTGCCAATCCAAAAAATTAGGACCTTTTTTAGGTTTTCTGTTAACTGGAGAAAATTACTCCACCTTTTTTCAGTTGGCAATTGAACATGTGTCCCAATTGGAAGAATTTCTCTGAGCACTGAGCATGTACTCGTGAGGTTATCAGGAGCCAAGAGAAGCATGAAAGCCATATATACCTGAGCCAGTGGGAACATCAGCTGCCACCATAGCAGACAAGCTGCTCCTTTTAGTGTAAGATGGAGTGGAGGAGGGGGAACTTACTGATATTACGTACGATATTTGTAAGAGCTGCTAAGAGCATACCGATCAACAGGACAACACAAGTCTTTTGCAGCATGGTAGAACTAGGGATGATTGTTGCACATTTTGGAACAATTTTAGAATAAAAAATGTTATTAATGGTGAGGTTTCTTGTTACTTTATACACATTTATCTTTTTACTTTGGGGTACTTAGATTCTTTCCAAACTAGGTACTTTGAATATTGAAATGCTGTGTTTAAACAGTTCTTTTTTTTTTTTTTGCTGGAGAACCTAATGACTATGCTTGGAATTTTAGACATCATTAGTGCACAAACCCGACGATCAATTTCATTTTAAAATACTTGTCAAACTTTAAGCAGGCCGTTCTTCTGTTTAAATAATGTTTTATGAATTTTTCATAATTATTTCCCTTTTGTCCAGTAAGGAAAAGTACATCATCACAAGAACAGTATCACAGCACATGCAGCTCTTTATCATTAAAACAGTAAATTACCATTGGAATCTGGCAAACTCCCAATAAGGTCCTGTTTGTTGATCCCTTCCAGGAGGCTTTCACGGAATATATTTATAGGCTGCACAGAAACACACAGGATACTATCATCCGAATGTCTCCTACTTTGCAGTACACACAATTCCCAGAAATATTCAGTATAGACCTGGAAGATCATAGTAGGTAAACTATTGCTGCAGCAGTTACTTGTTCTTAAAGCATATCTAAGTCCAAAAACAAAATAGTAATATATTGCAGCACTGAAATGTGATGGCTGTATTCAGCTTATATTTTCTGGCTTAATAAACAAGCATTTTTCTTTAAACTTTTGAAACACTTTGTTAGCATTTCTAGTAGAATTTGTAAAATTATCTTTGCTGAATAAACAATATGAAAGCAACGCAGCTACACAAAACCTACAGTAAATGTGTAGGAGGTCCTAATGGTTGTATTCAAACTCCTGTGACACGACATGAACAATCTGCAACAATGGGTCTGATTTATTAAAGCTCTCCAAGGGTGGAGAGGATACACTTTCATTAGCGAAGCTGGGTGATCCAGCAACCCAGGAATGGATCTGCTCCAGGATTGAAAACATTTGCTAACAAATAGTAAATTACTTTAAATAAATTCATTCCAGGTTTGTTGGAGCACCCAGGTTCCCTGATGAAAATCTGTTCACACCAGCCTCGAAGTGCTTTAAAAAATCAGGCTCAATGTTGTGATGTTGGCATTTTCTGATTGATTATATGATTGGAATATGTTATAATTGATGTGAATTAATCCTGTCAGGAGTGAAAGTGGGACAAGGCAAAACAGAAAGTTTGGATTACAGGGGGTCTGCATTATCAAAACATCTTTGCTGCAATTGGTTGATCTTATTCAGTACCATTACTAGGCATCCTGTGTTCATAAAGTCCATAAAAATCAAACCGGTAAGTACCACAGGTTAAAGCCCTGAACTGCTACGGGTTTCCCCAGAGGCAAGACAACGGAAACAAATTTAGGTAGACTTGTTTTAAAGTATGGCGGCTTGCAGGTAAAGTCCTGTAGTGGAATGTGGCCCAAGCTCCATGCAGTTATAGCCTGATAAAGTATTTTAGGTGAATATTCAGGTAGTTACACCTTTGCCAAAGGTGAACAGACAATGGAGCATATACACAGCCAGTGAACCTGGGGTTCATGGCAAAGTATTGTTCTGCCCTGCACCATTCCACTGGCTTCATGCAAATATTCTTGCCTCTGCTAAATGTAGAAGCAGCATCTTTACTACTGAACCCTCATTATAGGTTCTTGCTCCTAAGAAGTCTTTCCCTACAAGGCAGTTAATTTGTACCACATATCCTCTGACACAGACTTACTAATAATAATGTAAACTTTCATTTAGACTCCATATATGCTTTTAAAATGTAAGAAGTAATTTAAAAATTATACTGCCCTTGCTTTCTGTGACATCAGGAACCTATTCATGTAGATTATCAGGTTACTGATGATCGATATTAAAAATATAAATTCCCCCAAGCACTTTGCATTTTTATTTACATAACTGGAGGTGGTGCAAGTTTTAGGATTCAAGAAAAGATTAAGTACAAATATTATATTTACCAAATATCTCAAATTCAGCAGAAAAAATAAAAAAAACATTTTATTAAAATATTTACAGTTTATATTAAATATCTTCAGGAAAAGGGAACATAGCAAAAAGCATTTGGTAAGACACGGTAATAAAATAATGCATTGTTGTGTATTAATCCACATAGATGAAAGCTGGGACAATCCAGATCTACACTAATGAAGACAATTTATTGTGCGGCATCACTGCTCACATCTTCAGGAGCAATAAAATCTCACACATTTGTGCTGCGACTTATAAAATAAAGTGGAACAGGCAGCAATACTTTGTCTTGTATCCAAAAGGGAGGTTTAAACCGCAGTCCAGCAGCAGCAATAAATGTTTGTTGAAGCATCCACACAGGAGGAGAAGCTCACAAAGTCACAATCAGCACTTTAACAGTTCAGTTTTGCCAGAAACCTGCTCTGGGATAACTTCTCCTTTCATAAATTCATCCTGCAAGCATAAAACGTTATTATATAAGTTCCTGAACAATCAATAACAAAAAAACATTGCAATGATTCTTCTTTCTCATAAAACTATAACATGAATATATAGGTTGGGGGTGAGAAACCTTTGGGAGAACACATTTTTGCAAGCTATATTATTTATTATGTTAATTGTGTTAGGAATGTCAAACTAATAATCAAATTATATGCATTTGTCTTTTAACATGACTGTCATCTTACTACTACAGAGTTTTTGGCCTGGCCATTTAACAAAATTGTGTTACCACTATTTACAGGAATCTCTGTTATTTTAAAGGTAATACGGATTTAGACCAGCTTCTCCTTGATGGAGTTAAAATTTCTGTTCTTGTTTTTTGTGCCTTTGAAAGCTACTAGTTGCCACTTTACCCCTATAGAAGAATGTACCAATGTTAAATATAATAGCTGTACAGCTCACACGTGTTAAAATCTGACTGTTTAAATCAATCTAAGAGTTCAAACCTGACATAGATAGTTTTAGACACGCTCTGTCAGCTTTACACGGATTGTTGGCTGGCTCTCCCTCAGATTTCCTCCAGTCTTTCATGAACACTTGGGAGAAGGAATTGGGGGTTCCATTTTCACATCCACAAAAGCTCCAGATGATACAATTAGCTCACAGGAACTCCCTCCCCAATAGTTATCAGGAAACAGGATGGTACTGCACACCTGAACGTTTGCACTGTTTTTTTCCCGGGAATCCCAGAGACGTGCTGGGATACGAGTACCATGCTACATACTTTCTGGGGTTGCCCGGCACTGCGAAAATTCTGGAGGTGAGTGAGGGAGATTTCCCAGATTACCCTGTAGTGGATGATCCAACCTTTTTCCTGCTCCACCATAATAATATACCCCTTAAAATCTGACGCAAATCCATACTGACACACTTAGTAATAAATGGGTCTGGATCATGTATCCCCATTTTATGGAAGCAGACCCCCCCCCCCCCCCCCCTCAACCATTGGTATGTAGTTTGCTAGAGTAAACAAGAATATGCGCATGGAAGACCTGACAGCAGGCTTAAAGGATACAAATGAAAAATTCACAGCCACATAGTTCTATTGGCAGGGATTTTTGGACACCACGGAATACAGACCCCCCCCCCCCCCCCATAGGGTTTCTACGTGCTGATGTATATTTATAGTTAAATAGGTATTGTTATATGATGCTGTGTATCATTTATATGTATGTTTTGACCAACTGCATTTGGTTTGATTATGTTTGCCCTGTGATTCCCTCCTCTTTTTTTTTTATTCTTTTCCCCATTGTATATGCTGTGTTATACTGTGATTGTCCTATTATTGCAAACCTTAGTAAAATCTAAAAAAAAAAAAAAAAATCAATCTATATCTCTTTGTACTATGTAGTACAATGGACTTACAACCAGGTATCCTTCCAGCGTCCTGGTTGTTAAGCAAGGAGCATGGGGCAGACATCCATGTCACATTTATTGCAAGTAGTAGAGCAAATATTGAAAATAGGTCAACTTGTTACAGGACTAACTACAAATATGGGGGTCATAAAAGAATAGTGTACAAATTTGCAGATAACGTCTTTAACGTTATGCCTGATCTTCGACATTTGGGACTTGACTAATTTCAACTATCTACTTTTTTGTTGCAGAAATGTTGGCTATATACACTAAAATCATGTTTCTTCTATTTTTTGATACACTTGCTGGATGTGTTACAATGTAGTTACACGTTTATACAATAACACCCTGCTGCCACCTGGTGTTTATTCTGAATGCAGAATCCAAAGCTTTTTTTCTTGCGGGAGGCAAATTGTATACATTCTATAATACCAGCAGGACTTGCAGCTTGCACTTGCAGCCAAGCTGCACTTTGAGATCGCACCCTTGCTATCACTTGCCTTCCACTGCTGCCATGGCTGGCTGACCCCTCCAGCATCTTTAGTTTCTTGTCCACTGGGCCCTCTATCAGTAGATGGCTGTCAAATAGTGAACCCAACACACAGCAGCCACTCACGGCTTTAACCTGCAAACATATACAGCACAAGTGGTCTCATTACTCACTTCAGTTCTGTTGGGCTGTGACTTATGATGTTTTCTATTGCAGAGCCCAGTAGAAGAAGAAAGTAATGGGAAGAGCAGTGTAACCGGTACAGGTCTGCAGGCAAAGCAAACAGCTGTCTTATCTGGCCCATAGGTTGGACAACCCAGATCTAAAGGATACTATTTATTTGTTAGGAATAAATTATATGGGGTGTATTCATATTATAGAGTAAATTATGGATGTAATGTATGTTTATATATATTTTTTCACTTACTTGGTAGAGTTTTATTTTTTATTTCATCGCCATGGTCTAACTTGTTTTTAAAATGGGATTGATGCATGTAGGGAATAAACTGTTGTGGTTTTTTTCACTTGGATTAGCATCAATTAACGATGTTTAGTCAGAAACATATCAGACTGGTATTGTTACTTTCTAGCCAAATAAATAACAAGCTCATTCTAATTCTACTTATCTACGATGAAGTATTAAAAGGCGTACTGGCTCTGCACAGTCTACTCACAGACACACTATGGGCTCTATTTATAAATTATTCCCCTCAAATTCACTGACAGATAGTTGGATCTCTCTTACACTTTATTTCAGTTCCTATTAAAAGAATGACTCGCTCTTGCCATCTAGTGGCCAATCTCAAAAGTACACAGCTGTTACAATAGGAAATGAGGAATGAAAATAGGAATGAAAATTATGAACTAATCTAGAGTGAATGATTTATGAAGAGTCCTATGTTGACAGCTCTAACCATTGATCTCAGCTGATCGGCCGATTCTAACATAGAAGTTAACAAAACAAGATATCGCTCATGACTTTACTATAGTGGGTTTGAGGGAAATTTTACAGAAATTCAGCTTTGATTCAGGTGAATGAACCAACTGCAGCTTAATAATTTTTTAATTACATATCCGTTTTTTATCTACCAAAACACGAATCATCTCCAGCTATTTTCTCACTCCTCATACTCATAGTTCATAGTGAATAAAAACACCTCAAAAGTCATCCCCACAGGTGAGTGAATGCTATCGCTCATATTCACACACTGTGAACAGATTGCTACCAAAGGCTGTGCTCACTATAATTTAACCCCCTTCCAGTGATCAGTATCAGCTGACTATGTACATACTCTTCATAAATATCTACCGCTTCATCTCTTCTTGTCAACAAACAAAATAATGGCCAGCTACTGATGTCTCAGAAATAAAATGATCTGACTGACAAGAGTACAAAATACCCCTGGTACCCCTTTAGAAAATAATAATTTAAAATCTCCCCCACCTTTTTACCGGAAAACATACACAATCAAAGTAGTACTATCAGTATGAAGCACTTTAGGGATTGTGGAAGCAATGCCATCATTGGGCTTCCTATTTTACAATTACCGTGTTTCCCCGAAAATAAGACACTGTCTTATATTTTTTTGGGCTTCCAAAAACACACTAGGTCTTATTTTCAGGGTAGGTCTTATATACTTTTTTTAATGAAAAAAAACACTTACCATATTCATGTAGAACAATGTACA
>NC_092858.1:69507538-69540692 GCF_032062135.1 Pyxicephalus adspersus | reverse complement strand
CGGGGTAGGTCTTATTTTCGGGGAAACACGGTATTTGTAGGATATCAGCAGAATTACATTACTCAGTAGATGATTGTTGTCAGTGTGGAAGTCAGCAGGAAAAGTTTTGTATTTCTCAGATGAAAGGCACTTCTAAATAAAAGGTGGAAAGTTTTGTGTGAGATAAAGGATCAAATCTAGCTTGAGAACATTTCTCCTTTGCTTCCACACAGACATAATGCAGCTATTTCCATCTCAGTAAGGAATGCCTAATGCTGCACATTTTTGTATAAAAGCCTGGTGACATGAAAAGCTCTGTGTGACTCAATGAATGGAGAGTGCCACCCACCTTATCATAGATGACTCTGACCAGTAATGAACAGCTAGGACACGTCGCAACTTCTTCTCCATTTTCCAGATCTTCCTGAAAAGAAAATGTGAATAACCCATAATAAGGTTAGAAATGACACCGGTCACTGAATTCTACCACCACAAACAGGGTTAATGTGACTTAAGCTATCTTTATAAAGTTCTGCCTTTTTTTTTAAATAGGGTGTTGAAACTTTTTTTTTGTACGCACATCCTTTAAAAATGTGCAACACCCTTACAAAAAAAAAAAAGAGGGTGCAGTACTGCCCCCTAATTCTTGATCACATAAGCAAACGAGAATGAATAGGAGCCCAAAGCCTCCTGGGATAACTACGTCACACATCAGGGAGGCTCTTGGGTGCTCTTTGATGCTCAGGCATGCGCAGAAAGAGCCATTTCGTGAAAAGCGGAAAAATAATTGACAATCCCACCCATGCCCAGTGAGATCGGCAAGATTTTTCTAACCTGCGTCACCCAAACTCAGGCCTGGGTCGGGGGACGTAGGAAGAAGAGGCGAGGATGGCGGTGAGGAGACAGACACCAGGGCAACGTGGAAACCGATGGAAGAAACCTCAGGACCGATCAGCTGCGCTTTGTTTTAGGTATTTTTCAGTTTACTTTCTCTTTAGGTTGTTAAGGATTTTGTTTTGTTTTCTTGGTTCTGATGGCTAAAATTGTTATGTAACTTTTAAAGTCTAACTCTAGGGAAAAATACATCCTTGCACTGCAGGGATAGAATGCTTGCTGAAATGTAAGTCATTGTCTTACCTCATTCCCACAGACTCCTTCTCTGTACAACCAATGTCATTCAGAAGAGTTTTTTTAAGATGCTTAATGTGGAACTCACAGGCACTGACTGTAACTGAGGATGGCAAGCACCATAACCTAATGGAAGTGGCACATGCTGGGCACTGATAGAGCGAGGGACAAGGTGGGTAATGTTACTACCACATTTCCCTTACTTACCCCTTAAAGAGGAACTAAACTCATAAGTCCCCCAAAACTGGTGTCGATCAGTCCAGAGTACTCTTCCATCGGGTCTGTGTTGTCCCGGCCAGCCGCCATGCTCACCCCTTCTTCCGGGTTTTTCTACCTACATCACCCGACCCAGGCGCGAGATCGGCAATTTTTCCCCTTTTCACAAAAAGGTTCCTTCTGCACACGCCCGAGATGCTCAAGCATGCGCAGAAGGAGCTCCCAAGAGCCTCCCGGGATGCGTGACCAAGGTAGGCTTTGCTCTCCCATTTATTCCCGATCGCCTAGGCCAGGGGTCTGCAACCTGCGGCTCTTCAGCCTCCTTGTTGTGGCTCCCTTCGGCTGCCGCGGGGAGATCTCTGATGGGGGATCCCCTTCCTCCCAAGACACTGCGGAGGAGGGGGATTCCCTATCTGGTGTTCTAATGAAAAAAATCTACCAGTGAAATAAATCTACCACGGGGCGTGTACAAATGGGTGTGTACAATGACATCCCCCTCCTTTGAACCCCAATTCCTCTGGAATGGGGAGATGTACAAAACCGAAAATGTAGGTGCAAGTGGGGGACACCTGTGACTAACACCCCCTAAAATTTAATTGTTAGGCTATCATCAGAACATAAAGAACTCTGCCCATCAAAAAAATCTACCGTTACACATTGCTGGAGGCACCTGAACCCCAATTTCTCTGGAACAGGAAGGGGGTACAGGTGAACAAAATTAGAGGTGCAAGTGGGGGACACCTGTGGCTAACACCTCCTAAAAACTCCACCCATCAAAAAACCCCTACCCTGTTACACATTGTTGGAGGCTTCTAGCACCTAAACCCCAAGAGGTGCAAGTACGGGACACCTGTGGCTAACACCTCCTAAAAATTCATAAAAACTCTGCCTATCAAAAAAATCTACCGTTACACATTGCTGGAAGCATCTAGCATCTGAACCCCAATTTCTCTGGAACGGGGGGGAGGCGGTACAGGTGACCAAAATAGAGGTGCAAGTGGGGGACACTTATGGCTAACACCACCTACAATTGAATCGCTAAGGCATCGTCAGAAAATAAAGAACTCTGCCCATCAAAATAATCTACCCTGTTACACATTGCTGGAGGCTTCTAGCACCTGAACCCCAATTACTCAAGATTGGGGGGTACAGGTGAACAAAATTAAAGCTGCAAATGAGGGAAACCTGTGGCTAACACCCCTTAAAATTTCATCGCTAAGGCATCGTCAGAACATAAAGAACTCTGCCCATCAAAAAAATCTACCCTGTTACGTTAGAAGCCTCCAGCTAATGTAACAGGATGATACGTTAGAAGCTGGAGGCTTCTAGGGGCATAGTTCAGTGTTTCATTTATTTCAAAGTAGGCCTACACATGCACACTTGTTGTAACAGGTAAAATTAAAAAAATATTAAAACTTTTAAAAGTTAATAAACTGTGTTATGTTTTGCGGCTCCAGACTATTTTTCTTTAGTGGAAGAGGAGGCAAAATGGCTCTTTTGATAGTAAAGGTTGCTGACCCTTGGCCTACGCAATTGAGAATTAGGAGGCGGTGCTGCACCATTTTTTTCTTTTTTTTAAAAAAACCACCAAACACACAGAATTATTACTTTACATAAAAGGGTTGTCTATCATTTTATGTAATGTGAACATTGTGAGTTTAGGTATGCTTGAAGTGTTTATAAATGGCAATCACACCCCTCCATATACAGACCAATACTAGCTCTGACTCTGTTGATATTTTGTGACCTCCCATTTTCATGTCTGGCTTTCTCCTCCCTATTTTCTTAGGCAGTCCCTATAATGAAGCCATACAAATCTCATTCATGTATGTCTATCATTTTACCAAGGAATGGCTTTGCCTCAATACCACATACAGGCTGTGTCCTCCTATCCAGGGCTGTCCCCTGACCCAACACTAATTCACCAGAAACATCCAGTATCATTCACCTGAATCCCTGTGAGCCCAGAGCCCTCCTCTCAGGATGTCACCTCCATGGCCTGGGCTCACAGGTGAGAGCTGCAGAGGGCGGGGCTCAGGTCATGTGACAGGCAGAAAGTCTGGAGGACCATGGTGTGTCCTCCAGACTCCAGACAAAGCTAAAAGTGTTCAAGGGACAACTGACTTTCCCCTGACACCGCTCCTGAGAGGTCCGGGGATGGGAATGCTGCAGGTCTCAGGCTGGACAAGGGCCTATGTATGGTTTGTATGAAGTAACAGGCCGTATGTGAGTCACGTGAGGAAATATGCCGCAGGGATGAGTCGTCTCCCACCTGATTCCCACACGTTTCATCTTACCTTAGTAATGGCGAACCTGTCCCCGCACGGGCAAGGGTAATAATAGGTCTCCGTATCCTCGTCATACTCAAAGTCCTCGATCTCCACCTCATCGTGGTACACCGACATCCCAACACCTGGAGAGAGAATTATACAACACCTTCCAGTACAATCAGAACACGCAGTAACACCCGGCGTCACCTCCCCTGCAGTACGTCACCGCCTAGCCGCACATCACACGCGTCATTACGCTCAGACGTGTGTACCACAGGCGGCCATATTTGATTCTGGCACCACGATATGACTAATACTTAAATGATACAAATCCTTTAGTGTAGTCATCTCATCTGTCGTAAAAATAATAAAAGTACATCAAAGCGTTTGTTTTTCTTCAGTACTGGTTAAAAAAAGGCTGGATTAGTTATTTTACATGGAGAATACAACACCCTTATGATCTTTTCCCTATTTAATATACAGCACTGCGTAATATGTTGGTGCTATAAAAAATCCTGTTTACATAATAATAATAGTGAAACTTTAAAGATTCTATTTATAAACAGAGAATTTGACATTTCCTTAATTTCCCTGGTGGCAAACAATTACTGCCATGGGCCTGCAGGATCCCTACAAGGGAATGTTTGAGGGCCCTCCTATTGTGTGTTACTTCCCCACCTCCTAGATTGCAAGCTCTTCGGGGCTGGGTCCTCTCCTCCTCCTGTGTCACTGTCTGTATTCATCTGTCATTTGCAACTCCTATTTAATGTACAGCACTGCGTAATATGTTGGTGCTATTTAAATCCTGTTTTTTTATAATATTATTAGTTAATAGTTAATATTAATATATATATATATATATAGATTATTAACAAGGCAACCCTATTAAAGCAATACATTGATATGTAATTTATTACCTGAACCTTTAGACAAGTAATGAGCCTAAATCTTTTTTGGGAGGGGTGACAGGGTGCATAATATGCTGTACATAATATACTCTTTGGTAAGAATGACATGAGGACTTTTACCAACAACAGGCAGCTTCCAATGCCATTACCGATATTATTATTACCAGGCGGATATTACTAATGGCAGTCAGATATCACTGATGTACAGAACATACTAATGACACACAAATATTACCAATGATAGGAAGATATTATTAGCAGAAAATGTAGATAAGTAATGGAGAGATAAGTGACAGGCAGGCCACCCATTATTGAGAAGTAGTCTGGATAGAGAGCTGGGATGGTGGCCACGATAGAATAGAGCAGTCTAGATGGAGGGTTCAGCCAGTATGGAAAAGTGGAATATAAGGAATGGAAAGAGTGACCGAGGATGACAGAGTCAGCATGGATGTAGGAGGGCAGGTAAAATGGAGAGGTCAGCTAGGATGGGAAGGGTTACTTTTCAGTGCAGCAGAATGCACCCCTGGCGCCCTGTAGCATCCCTACCCACATTCACCACCACCCACCTCTTCTTCCCTATATAGTGAGCAAACATCACTGCATATAGAGAGGTACATTTGATGCATGTCAGGGAGGCTGCAGAAAGCACTGCATGTTTTTTTTCCCTTTTATACCTCAGTGTGTGTAAATGCATATACACAGAATACAGCACAATAATAGAAAGGACCACTTAGCCTTAGGTATGATGGTCCTTTAATTGACGACACTAAAGGACTATCTGCCTATGTGCAGCCAGCCTGGCCTTTTTCTTTTACCTTTAGTCCTAATCCAGCAAACTCAGCATTGATGCAGACCCAGCAGGATTCTGTTTATTCTGCATATGCACACAGTGGTGCTTATTGTTTTTAGGGGTAACTATAATGGCATGTGGCATCCTCTATTAGCTGCTTAGAGCATGGATCTCTACAAGGTGCATGGTTATAAAATGAATATTACAGTGTTAGAACATACATCAGCAAAGACATGCTTTAATTAAATACTGTTCTTCCACATTTTGTGGGTCTGTCTAAGCACTGTGTTTTAAGATGAGCATAAAATACATGAATAATTCTAAATGCACATTTCCAAAAATCTCAAAACAGTCCAGGCAACTTTTTGTATGTGCATAGATATCTGTGCAATTACTCTGATGTTTGAGCACTAGTTGGTGGGATTTCACATTCAGTTGGCTGGAATACAGATTGTAATGATAAATATGTATATACACTGTCTTTTGTATTATAGTTCAGAAATGGCCCAGATCATGTGAGAGAGTTCAAGAGTTTGAACTTTGTTCTGCAGTTTTAAACCTCCCGTAGATCAGGGTTTCTCACCCAGGATTCCTCCAGAGGTTGCTAGGGGTTCCTTGAACAATGAGCAGTTTGGGCCTCTAAGGTCAATTTAAAAGACTGATCTTTTTGGCTATCTGTAAGGGTTCGTTCATACTTGCCAAGGACCACCATGCTAACAAACTGTGAGCTGTGGATATAGTAATTATAGATGGGGTTCCCTGAAGACCTGAACTTTATTTCAAGGGTTCCCTTATGTCAAAAAGGTTGAGAAACATTGCCATAGAATGTCCTACAGGTACCAGGAGAGGGTGTAGTGTGGCAGCAGGGTGTACGTTTACCTAAGTTTAAATATTGTGGCTTTAGAAGTTAGGCAGTGCAGCACTCACATTCCACTGGTACATAAACTTTTTTTTACACTTCACATTAAAATGTTTTTTTCTCTCTCTACCACTAGTGATTAAATAAAGTTTATTTTAAAGCAATGACGCCAATGATATAAGGCTTAATATACCAACAGGCAGCAATGATGGGACCAATTTAAACTCACTGACACTACGGCGGTTATTTTACTCCCACTTGAAAAATTGATGAGGCTATACTTCCATAAAAGCTATTAGTAATATTGGGTTCATTTTTATCTCTAACCTAAATCTGAGCCCCATTTAATAATAATAATAATAATAATAAAAAAAAAATAAAAAAAAGAGAAGCTCCTGCATGAATACTCATTTTATCTCTAATGCTGTTCCCACCAGAAGGTATGGTGCTCTTCTGCATTGAATGGCACTGAACTGGGTTTCTGTAAGTCCAGAGCATGCAGGCCTTTTCCCATATGGATTACATGATTCAGATACCCATGGTAGATTAGTCTTTTGCTTGACCAACTGTAACTTCACAATTAATTTTCTGTTTTCTGGCTTTTTGATACATTTGTATTTCTATATTTACTTTTGTAGCATACATTTTTGTTACCAATAGGTCTTAGCACATTTATGTTTTATGTCTTGTGTTTCCTAGTTCATGTAAAGGTTTCTCTGCAATATAACAGATAGTTATAATAGAGTCACCATTACATGTTTTTCTTTACAGGCAAATTTCCCATAAATAAACAACAACTAAAGTATCTAGAAGAACATGCCTGCCATCTACCCCTCCCAAATCATAGCTTTCATCAGCAGCTTTACACAACGTTCTGGCAGGTCTCAGCAGGCTTTCATGGAGCTTCAGCACTATTTGAAAACTGTTGAAAGCTTGTTTAACTAGGAATTATATTTAACACAGGCTTTATTGAGATTCAACCCCAAACCCCTACTCCTCCTCTCCTGAACAATGAAAACAGCAGCACCCACTTAAGTGAAAATGAACCCCTAAAAGATAACATGTCTGCACTACTCAAAACTGTCTACAGATGATTATGTAGTTGCCTAGGGTCAATAGTCACAAGTCAGTGGAAGGATTTATTTTAAACTACGCAGGGACTACAACTTGCTAATAATCATGAAACTGTAAATCCTAAGCATTTCAGCAAATTGAAAAGGCTAAATAAATCATATCAAAGTGATTTATTATTTAATTTTAAATTGAAGCCACAAATACAAATATGCCTTCATTGAATGTTTTTTCCCTCTCTTCTCTTTTTCCAAATTATACTCCGTATAGTAAATTTCAGTCAAAGCATACAAGTATAAGGTATCTTATGTAGGTCACTGGATCTTCAAAGTGATAGGCCATCCCCTGCTACTTTTCCTATTCATATATGGTGATGTAAAATGTGTGCATTAAAACTTAAAGAATCAAATCAGCAGTTAGCAGTAGTAATGGAATTATTTAAAGAATATTTTGTTTAAAGAAGTTAACTAAAAAAAAACACACTTGTAGACTCTATGAGGTGCCTAAAAGAATCTGATAAATAGCAGTAGGGTTAATGCAAGAGACTGTAACCCCACCATTACCAACTCAATCTGCTGAAAACCCAGATAGTTCTGATCAGTAAATATTCACGGTTGCAGACACAGTCCGTAAAAGCTTGGCTTCCGTTTCCATGATCCATAATTTCATATTGTCCCATCAATATGATATGTGGGTGCTAGGCAAGCTTCAGCACTAGCAGTAGGTACCCAGCAGAAGGGCACTGAAAGTTGCTGTAGGTATATGCAGACACTTGTAAATGTGGAGTGCGAGCTCTTGGAACAGTGTTAAAATGTCAATTGGGTAGTTATTACACAATCAATACAACAAGTGGATTATAAAAAAAAGAACTTGATATATTCATGTGAAAAAGTTCCCATGTATAAGTATATTTAACTATATAACATCAGTGTTAAAATATATATTTGGATTAGGCAAATGTTTATGCACTCCTGAAACTATCATTTTACTGATATGCCAAAATACAGTGAAATTGCCTAAATTTCCAAGTCTGCATAAAAAGAGACAATATTACACAATAGATATGAATGTAAATTTTTTTTGTAACTACAAATTAGAAAACAGTAAAATGTATGAAAAAAACAAAGCAGATTATACATAAAGAATTTTCTGTGGGCACATTATCACGTTTCCAGGTTGTACATGTCCCTTTTTCTTAGTAACCTACTAAAACAGATTACTTTGTTTCTCCAGAACAATCAACCTATTTAAATAGCAATGATTCATTAACTCTATAGCTGCAAACTTCTCTTTTTGTATTCTTTGGTACCAAGTAGCTCCACAAAGGAGCAAAACACCTTGTTATGAGAGGTTTATAGCTACAATGCCTAGGTATAAAATTTGCTTTGTTCCAAATCTTCTGTAATTGAAGGTTGTACAGATTTCTGTCCTTTCTCAGAAATAGATGGAGGCTTAAAGACCCATTAAAAACAGGTGGAATTAAAACATTTCTACTGATGTTTTTGATTGTAGCATCATCCAATCACATGAAACTGCAAAACAAAGGATTTGAAATTTTTACACCGAATATCAACTTCACATATCTGGTAATATAACCAACAGTTCAAAAAGTTCTCACGAACAACACTGTAAATGTTTCATAAGAGAACTATAGGGTGCAATTGCTGACATCTTCTGAAAATGCTAGTTGCCCAGCTGTGATTGTAAATTACTAAATGCTATGCTTTTTGATTTACTGATCTAAAAGAAAAAAAAATATAGACTAGAAAAGTTGGTGAAAGGCTAACAGCCTTTTCATACCTATCATTCTGTCCTTCCAATCATATTTCTCAGTAAGATTGGAATACTGATCATATTTGACGTAATATTTTTTTTTTGTTTGGTTTATCATTAAAGCCTAAGGCATTACACATTTAGAGTGACAAGGAAAGACTAACATATATCCATCAGGATAAGCTACATATTCCTTATGTCATAGCTCTGCAAAATATTATACTTTAGTATTTGGCGTTTTCAAAATGTTACAAATCAAAAGCCAGGATGTGCTTATCACTGCAACAACTAGTCCACAGCCAATCCCTGCCAAAGTAAATATTCCAAAACCCCTGGATAAATTGTGTAGTTTTCCAAGAAAACACAACAAATAAAAAACAGATGCTCCAAAGTGGACACATGTATGTAATAAGCAAACATTTAAAGATTGCACTTACATGGAGTCCGGAACACAAGGACACAAATATGGTTCATATGACACCTATCAAGGCAAGTATTACTTTTGATCATCAGAGGGCCTTTTTGTCAACTGGCACAAAATAGACACACCATTGGCGCATTTCAGGGCTACATGCCTTCTTTAGGTGATCCCAACAGGGATTTTTACCCTATAAGATATTATAAATTGCCTTTTTTGAGCCACGTGCTCAGGACTTCCTATAAACTTTATGGAAGTAACTTAATTATAAATAAATAAAACAACGTGTGTTACTCATAGCTCATAAATGTTATTTTTTCGTGTTTTTAAATTCTACTTGTGTGTCCCACTTTTTTTTTTATTGATGTTAGGGTATATGTAGTCCTATTTAATTGTCTTTCTCTTGATCTCAGGGATCTATAGGTTTACCTAGTAAACAGGAGTAATAAATAATCTCCATGATAATTTCTATTTAAATGTACAGCACTGAAAAATATGTTGGTGCTTTATAAATACTGTTTATTATTATTATTATTAATAATAATAATAATAATATTATTTGCATCAGGTTTGAAATAGTAGCAAAGTGAAACACTTACGTTTTGCGATCTTTCTTTAAACTGGCGTTTGCCACAGTTCCAAATGCCTGTCCTTGCAGAAGCTCCGCAGCAGCTTTTCTTTTACTGAATGCATTCATTTCTTCCTGTAATTCTTGCCTTTTCTCTTCAAGAGTTGCCCTTTCATCCTGATGAAGCCTTTTCAGCTGTTCAAACCTGTTCTGTAGCTATACCATAAACAAATGTGAAAAGGTTGGCCTTCATTCTGAGAATAATTACGAATTACATGCTACAGATATTGCCAAACATGATTTATGTACACATAATGACAATATATGATCTTTTCCCTGCCCTGTTTTTTTATACACACTGACTTGACTATTTTTGCAGTCTAACCTAGTGTTTGCCAAGGTGGGTGACCATGCAAAATTTTTAGGGGTGTTGCAGCTGCCTTCCCCAGTGCAGAGTAACAGATGAAGAATACACTGAATACATACTGTAGGAAAAAACATGTATTATAATGAATGAAGCACTAATAAGGAGCACTATGGAAGACACAAGAAAACGGTTACACCAGTTATGAGCGGTCATTCCCAATTTTGGCCACGCTCAGGGGTTCCTACAAATTTCATTCTAAATGGTGCCACAATGCACTTTCTCAATGTACTTGCATTGCAACAATGAGTGGCATTATAAAAATGTCCTGAAAAAGAAGGAGGTACAACTTCTCATTCAATCTGTTGCATTGGCTGCCTATTCTAATGAATAGGCTCCTCCAACACAACGTACATTACTTGAGGTATAATGTGTAACAATGCTTATATATGACAGCTGATGCACGAATACAAATAGTCCCAAAAGGTGCTGTGAACTGGAAAATTTGGGAAACCACTGGTACTAACTTGTTAGGTGCCAGAATGGCAGAATTATGATTTAAATTAAGTTCTGACACTTTTTTAATGTTTGCTAATGTAAGTATTCAGTTATTGAAAAATGTGTAACATAACTGCAATTAATTGTTACATTATAGGCTACTTACATTCAAAGAACAACCCTACCAATTCTGAATATTTTGCACAAAAAGAGGAAACATCCAATAAATATGGTGCCATTGGTGACCCTTTTTTTGAAAAAAGCAAGAGCTCCCCAATCTTGGAGTCATTGGCCCGAACAAGAAGGCAATGTTCCTGTACTTTTGCTGTCCCAATAAATTTATGGAGACCTGATAAGTAACAGTTAATATTATTAGCACTCTTTATAGCACCATGGAAGACAGGGTGGCAGGATGTTCCATTGTGCCATATCCTTCGGTATTAGTATTCAGTTACATTCTTTTTGCATGGGCATTTATTTTACATTGTAGGCTATAATTCTTAGGCATAACTCACCAAAATATGTCCAATATTTAATACATTGATTAATATACTAAATAAAAAAAATAAAAAAACACAAAAACTAAAACAAACAAAATAAAAACATAATAACGTAATATAACTGTACAGTAGCATGTATAATATATATAATATTATATGAAGAGTTCTTTGTATTGGACTCAATACAGCTATTTTGTATTAAATCCAATACAAAATTATTTAAATTTCCCGCCAATCCTCCCGCATCGACGCATGCACCGAGGTCACCAGGAAGTCTCTGTAGTTCGCAGCTGGAGGTCAGAGGAGAAGGATGTGTCCCCGGGACCTGCAGGGACCAGCAGGACGCAGAGGAATGCCGAAGGAGCAAGGTAAGTGGGTTTTAAGCGACCCCGAGTGTGACATGGGATTACCGCTTTTTGCATGGTAAATCCACCTCGAGTCACACTCGGGAATACCGCTAGGGGGGTTAAGCCCTATCCCTATCGGCATAGATAAGATTGTTAACACACTTTTTCCAAAAGTAACATTTTCTGGGCCATTAGAAGAAAAAATAAGGAGGAACTGTCCCTTTATTTGGGTTAAGCAAACTGAAATTTGCTTGGTATTGGTTACTGCAATTTGCACACTAATAATAAACATTTAGTACTCCAATTGAAGGAATATGGTAATAAATACTGTAAAAGATGGCTGCATAGTCTGGTCTCCCATTCTACATGCCATGTTCTCTATTTCCACAAAACAGTTGGAATGCCTCAGTAGCTTGCATAATCCTTCCTTTCCCTTTTCTGTTACAGAAACATCATGGCATTTTTACCTGACATACACAGAGTGTGATGAAATGAGTAGCAGAGGGTGAACAAACATAGCAGACATAATAGCGTGGAGGACAGACATATGTAGGTATATACAATACGGTCATATTTGAGCCTTCTGTAACCCATATTTGTATTCACAAAATACTAATACTGATATAAAAATACCTCTCGTTCTGCTTCTTTCAGCACAGTCTCTTTCTCTCTGACTCGCTGCACAAAAGTCTGTCTCATCTCTTCCTCCTTCCTGTGGAGCTCCTCAAAGAATTCCTGTCGCTTTGCTTCATATGTCTCCTGCAGGCTAAAAGACAAGAACACAATAGCTTGATTCCTTGCAGCTAAGAATAAAAAAAGGCTTTTTTTTTTTTTATTTAATCTTCTTAACTTTAACTAAACCATATTATGCTTCATTTATCTTCAAATGTAAATCATGAAAGTATAGTTAGCACACAAACATTCCTAGGAAGCAGTTTTTGGGGAGAACAGATATGATAAATCTTCCGTCAATGAAACGATATACTAGCAAATAAGTGTTTTTGGTATGCTGACTGTGGTAAATATGCAGTGTAAAGTCCCTATGCCTATTCCTAATATTGGATTCAAGCGATTCAGGAGATATTGTAAGCTCACATATGAATAAATTGCATTATTAGTGTACGCCTAATGGAAAAAACAAGAGAAAGACAGATCTGAAAGGGCAGACATCTATCTTGACAAATGCATACAAGGAGAAAAGTTTTGCAATTGTTGGAATCTTAGTATTTATATGAGGAACAAAAATAAACAGGTAGACTCAAACTAAGCTATACCAAAAACCAAACACTAGATGGCAGCAAACAAACACTGAAAAAGGAAACTAGTTTGTGCAGGTATCCTTAAGCTGCGTACACACTTGCAATTTTTGTCGTTGGAAAGGATCTTTCACGATCCTTTCCAACGACAAGGGAGTGCACGATGCATGAACGGTGCTGTACATACAGCACCGTTCATGCTCTATGGAGAGGGGAGGGGGAGAGCGACGGAGCGGCACCCTGCTGCGCGCTCTCCCCTTCCCTTTCATTAGGATCGGCTGTCGTCCATCGTCCGTGGATCCGGCAGGTCGGTCGTCCGGACGATGGACGACACCGACTGTACACACGGCAGATTTTCGCCCGATAATTGGCCGATGCCGATTATCGGGCGATAAAAATCTGACGTGTGTACGTAGCTTTAGACTCAAAGGACATCATTGTTGAAATGTAGTTTAATAAATTGTATAAACAAATTAATGTTTTTGAGATGATGACATTCCAGATGTCATTTGGAGTAGCAAATGTATATACATACATGAAAATTATACTGTAATTAACTTCTGGCACCTACAGCCTGTCTCTGCATATTTGGATTTGATGAAGCAGGCCCTGATTTTTGAGCTAGGTATCTTATATTAAAGTGATTCAATTCTTTTTCTAAATGCAAGCAGTACCTCTTGAATGTGAAAGCAAAAACCTAGAAAAAAGGGGCCAATCAGTTCATGAGCTGGCAAAAAAAATAAGAGGGTGGGATCCTTACAAAAGTGTAGTCCCAGACCACTTTCTATATTTAGATAGTATAGGTTATGTAATTAAAGTTTTTACCTATGCTTTTGGCTTTGCTGGGTAAATTTCTCCTTCATTCCACTTCATAGGTGCCACTGCCCAACCCGCTGTGTCTCTGCCCCAGATCTCCACAAGTATTACTGTCTCTTCCCCATCCCCGCCTGCTTGCAGCAGAAGAGAACAACCCTGATACAGCTTACCATCTTATCTCCTACCAAGCCTACACAGCTCTTCTCTGCTAGGCTTGTCTCTTCGTTCACTATTACAAATACCCGATTCATCAGCAGGCACATATTGATGTGTAAGATGGTAACACAAATGCAGAGAGATTTTTTTATGAGATGCTAAAAGCATCATTACAGGACTGCATTTCCCACACTACCCAATTCTAGAGACACCCCAACACAATGCAGGCAGTGGAATATACATAGTTACAGGTCTGGGGAAATGGTATTCAAATCCAAACTATAGCTATTCATAATGCAGCTTCCTCTATTGTTGGCTAGGCTATGCATCCTTGCACTACTCTGGGATAAGATGTTTAAGGGGGTTTGGTTATCAGCATTGTCACTGCTAATTTGTAAGCCTGTAGTTGGTCAATAAGCACCTGGCATCACCTAAACCTACGCACTGCTTTCTGGATTGATAGTTCTGTACCTGTTCTGAAACCTCCTACTGTGATCTGCAGTGCCTAGGAGGGGAAGTGTGTGAGCTACTAATGAAAGATTTGGCCCTGGGGATGTACAAGAAATTTGTGGTCTATTTTTTTTTTTTTTTTATAGACTTGTGCATCACATAACTGGATTTCCGTACATGCTTAGACTAGCAGATAGGAGCCTTTAGTTGTACCTAAACATAACTCAGGGTATTCACTAGCATTTGGCATTGTCAGACTTAGAGCTAAACCCTCTTACCTTACCTTGGCCTTGCAGGCAGACAGTAAAAATCTATAGAACAGCTGTGAATGTATTTAGGGGCTAACCCACAGCTATGTTAGGAATGCTGCTAGTGTCCAATAAACGCAGAGGTCACACCTATTAATCATTCTAGTCAAACAAACCTGTAATTAGGACTTTTATGGATATCAGGAGTATCAGTTGTCTCAAATTATAATAAACAAGTCTAGTGAACCATGTATGAGATAGATCTTGTTTTAGCAGGTGACTGATTAGCAATTCCTAAAACTCCAGTCTATTTGATTGGCAGACTGTGACTTATATAAATCCCTAATTACAGTAACCACCAATGGTTTGCGCAGTTTCGTGTATGTTAATATGCCAGACTGCCAATACAGCTGTCTAGACATGCAATTTGAGCCTTGAGAAAACTTGAACAGATGAAAAGATGGTTTGTCAATATTACATGGTAGCCCAAAGACAAGACATTCTGTTAATTTCATACATCTGCCTCCCATCGATGCAGAAGATGTTCAGATTCCAATAGAGGAAGTTGTTGGAGAGAGATGTATCACAAAACAATAAAAAAACATACAGTGGTGAGGAACGACAATCACAATTTAGGTATATGTTCACTGTCGGTGGCATGTAACACAGACATGGAATACAAGTCAGGCGGCAGCACTATTTCAGGCCAGAGAAAAGTAAACAGGATATGGGTCCCCATAAATCCATCCTGAGAACTTATCATCACTGCCGTCTAAAACTGCTTAGGAAGCAGATTGCCTTTAAAATAAACTGTAACCTATTTCCTAATTCAGCCCTAATCTATTTCCTGAAAGCAAACAAAAAAAAGAATAGCTAAGAATGCAGCCCAGTCATAATGATATTATTGAACTGTTAAATAACAATGTATGATAATGCAGGCAGCTTACAAATGTTATATAGCATGAAGACAACATTTATTCAAACATAACACACACACATTGCAAGACTTATTTTTATACGAAAGTCATTCCAAGAATTGGAAAATATATATTTCCTATGGCAGAACTCCTGTGATCCATGATAAACACTGCAGTAAAACTAAATTATAACCTGCAATCATATGAAAATAAATACAAGCTTCATTTCTATTAGTGACAATATAAAATAAGGTAGCGTACAAACTAGGAAATTAAAATCCCCAAGGTAGACAGCTATCTTTTATGGAAAGACAAAAGATGCGGTTATCTTTTAAAACACAATTTCATTATTTATCAGGCCATTGTTTGGCTGGAATAGAATGTGGATTAGGCAGTACAGGAGTTGAAGCTTTAGGGCAAAGTCAGTGAATGCGTAAGTGTCACAAACATATGTTACAAACACAAGAGGAGTGCTATTAACAGCTCTACAAAACAGATTTTCAGCCCAAATGGCCAAACTATAAACTAACAGACAAACTAAACATTCCTAAATGAAACAGCAGTACATCCTATACAAGTTGGGATTTACCTATTTAGTGACAGAAAGTCTAGTTATTTATTTTATCTCTCAGTAAAACGTGTGCCTGAATTCCTGTTTGAAGCTAAATACAAAAACTTCATCTCTCTGGATACTTTGAATATTTCCAAAAATGACTATTCACAGTGAACATTCCAAATAGAAATAACCTACACAAGCCACTCACACCATTTGAGAAACTGTATATGAAGGGTATAAAAATGTAAAAGATTCTGTAAAGAAAGGGGGAAAGAGCAGAGGATTACAAAGATTATTGGAAAAAGACTTTGAAAATGATCCATAAGGCTTCAGTTATACCATAGGTGCAGGAATCTTGTTATAAAATAATTTTGGGATGCTACTACACCCTTCAACAATTATAGTTGCCTATACCAAAATTAAAAACTTATGAAAGGTGTAATGAACACTCTTACATAATATCAGGACACACCCTACTCTGCATTTTTATTGGACAATAGTTGAAAATATATCAGATATATCAGATATATGTGGCAAGGTAGTCCTATTGGATTCAGCATTCCTTTTACATTTAAATAAAATGATTCAAATGCACCTAGATCCTTGATGTTGTATGTTGGTTATTGCAAGTAATGGAAAAGGACCGTGATCTCAAACATTTAAGATGGGATACAGGAAGAAAGCCACATGTGTAAAATGGTAGAATTGCAGATGACAGTACAGAACAGGGAGAATAAGTCTGAGGGGATCTGAGAACAGAGGAGATTGTGTAAATTAAATGATATACGAAAGCAGTTGATAGGCAATAACAGAGAATGATTGAGAAAAGATGTTGCTAAAATAATAAGTTCCTGTGGGGAAGATGTAGCAGGAGGAGAAATGAAGTGGGAGGGGAAGGGAGATGGGAAATAGAAGAAAGTTCACAACAGGAAGACGTTAAGCAGCCCCAACTCAGAGTTCTATATTTTTTCTTTTACAGAGTGTTTAAAATATGTGAATTGATACAGGGATATGAACTGACGTGAATTCATAATGGCAATCAGGGGACTTGGGATAAGTGGCACAAGTGTAATTTTATTCTAAACATTGGCGCTTTTTATTATTCTAAAAATATTAAAAAAAAACAAAAAACACTTTACTCATGAACCACATGACAACCCATGAATACATTTAATCAAATCAACAAGTAGGAAATGTCTCTTGCTTGACAACAATTAGGAAAAAATAATTGCCGAGTTTCCAGATGTAACCAGGTCGAAGAAAAAAAATGGACTCTGCAAACATAAGTAATTTAGGTTTTGTCAAGAGACTCCAGCCAGTCTTATTTTCTATTACACACCCTTGACTCTTGGACATTTAGTAAAATAGAAGGAACAGGAAAGCACAGTCCAGCATCAATTCTAGATGCTCCATGTTCTCCAAGTTATATTTCAGGATATACGCAGAAACAAGCTTTTTTAAAAAATTTACTGTGTGCCTAATAAATGATTAACATTGAAGGGATCACATGCACATATGTAGCACATAACTAAAAGACTATATGGGACATAAAGTAATTTCTAAGCTACAAACTATAGGCTAAAAATATATTTCCCTTAGCTTAAAGGGACAATCAGAATGACACAGTGTAGTACTAAAGCACTTGTTTATTACTTCCATTTGTGCCAGCTCTGATACAACAATCAGCATTTTGTGTAAGCTTTACTAAAATTCCTAGCCAGGCTGACTCAGCGGAGAACAGCACCAAACAACTGTGCAAGCAACAGGTGCAGGGCGAGGCCACAAAATACGATGAGGACGTTTCCCTACATGCTTTGCACGGGCTCTGTGCCCAGGTAACCCATTTCCTATCACGTGACAACAACAAGCGTAAAGGAGGTGGTTGTATTTTTATTAAAATCATTTTGGGAATGTAGCGTGTTTACAAACTGCACACTTGAAAGAAATATCTTCCACAAAACAAACATTATTCAGATCTATTCAGTACAATAACACAAATGTTTTGCCAAACATTTCAAATACATGCACAAGTTGATGCTGTATCAAAAATACAGTTACCCACCTTACAGGCTTATCTCCTGGGCCCAGGTCTTGAAATCCCATTTCCTCTAACTTGCAGCGTCTATACAGTTCATAATGTCTATTGTGGGTTTGTTCCCTTAGGTCCTCCATATTAGTGCAAATCAGCATCTCACGTAACTTCACAAAATCGCAGTGATTCTCATTTTCCACTGGTTAGGAAAACAGGAGAATTGTTAATGTAGATACTTATAAACACATCTTAAGATTTCCCAAAACATGCTGAAAATTAGGCTATGTACACACATGCAATGGTTCTCGAACGATAATCGGCCCAGGGTTGATATTGGATGAGAATTTTGCGTGTGTACAGTGCTCGCTGTCAATTGTCCGAATGTCTGTCCTTGCAGATCCACAGACAATGGACGACCATTGATCCTACTGCAAATGAAGGGAACAACGAGCAGCAGGGTGCCGCTTCGTCGTTCTCCCCCTCCCCTCTCCTTTGAGCAGAACGGTGCTGTATGTACAGCACTCGTTCATGCATCGTGCAGTTGTTTGTTGTTGGAAAGGATTGTGAGAGATCCTTTTCAACGAAAATTATTGCAGGTGTGTATTTAGCCTTACTCATCTGCTAAACCAGGAGGTTTTTTGATCCCAGCCCTGAATGAACAGCCCACTGCAAGGCTGGGGAGAGTACTTGATCCACAAGAACATCAGATAATATATATAAGGACAAGTCTGATGTTCTCCCTTTTTGCAATGCAGTGCTGTCCAATTCTCTGGGATGCCCCAGTGCAATAAATTGGGTCAAAGTGACAATGAACAACAGAGCGGGTGGCTGTGCATTGTGTTATACAATGTGAATGAAACCTAACAACCACTTTCAGTTATAAATGTGTTATCACTTGAAGTTGTGCCAGAATCTGTTATCAATAATATTACATCACACAATCTGGTTATTATTGTATTACTTTCTTGCATTCTTTTAACTGGGTATGGTCAGCATATTTTTCTTGCACAGCACTTGGGAATGTCTGCAGTACAACATGATATTTGAGAACAAAAGCAGCTTGATCTTGTGAGAAGCAGTGACCTGTTCTTTACCATGTTTATTTGAACAGCAAATGTCATTTCAGATAATGGAAGCTTTATACAAGCATATTGAAACAGAATGAGTAAATATACGAACATAGCTGTACACGGTGGGAAATTTTAAAATGCAAGGACGGAAACTGAGGAGAACACAATAGCCCAAAAAAGCATGCAGCTTGGTTCCTGTTACTATTATTTTTGAAGGCTGCCATCACAATTTCACTTTATAATTAAAGAAAACCACACATCCGCTCATTGAGTTTCAATGAACCCAGGTCAGCACCTAATATAATCAGAAAACATAGAGGTGTTGCACACAGGTGATTCATTTTAGTTTATACAAATTGAAAATCTCCACCATAGCATTCCAACAGGTTTTTTAAATCAATCTGGCCCTTAACACTAAGGAGAAACTTTGTACATCTAAAGAATTCCACTTAAACAATGTTTCTCAACCAGGGTTCCTCTAGAGATTGCCAGGGGTTCCCTGAATTTGTACATCTCAAGCCAGTTTAGGTTAAACCAATGACCAAAAAACAACTTTTTGGCTATGTTAGTGTGGCCACCACACTAATGTACGTTGAGCTGTGAATATAGTAATTATACTAGGGTTCCCTTGAGACCTAAAAGTTATTTCAAGGGCTACCCCATCTTATAAAGATTTAGGAAAGGCTGAGTAATCTATAAAAATATGATACAATATTCTTTGTAGATGGTGAGGAGGTAAAATACTTGGTTTGTCATGTTAGTTTTTAATACAAAGTATCAGATTTCAACATAAATATGGAATAAAATATGGAATAAAAACCACAGCCAAAGCTAAATACATTTTTTTGTAAAGAGCTTTAGGTTCACTGCTAGACTGTTCACCTAATATGACCTAATTCAGAATCAGCATGGAAAATCATTACTTGTGCTACATATTTAATTAAACCATATAATTGATGTATTTAAATGACCACAGCTCTGTCAACCAAGCAGTGAAATCTAGACAAAAGACATAGGTCAAACAGATATATTGCATTGTGTATGTGCAGACAGGTTGTAATCTGATTATAAAACATGCTTTTATATTACTTTTTATAAATCATTGATAAAATGTTTACAGACAAGCATGGATCAGAATGGCAGCCATATCTCCTACAGATTTTTGGAAAGACTTCACCTAGCCAATGTTGATAGTTTGCTACTGGATTGAGGTTGGCTTCTTTTATCATTCGAAGAATACAATATGCAAATTTACCAGTTGAAAGTTTCCCTACTCTAAAAATTAACACTGAAAACGTTAAGGCCAAGCATTGTTGTTAGGTATTCCTGTTTATATCTACAGCAACTGAAATCGATATTAAAGGGATACATAAAACTGATAAAATGTACACGTATGCTTCATGCTGAGTGATAGTAAAAAAGCAAGGACATATTCATAAAGCCTGTTTAAATCATAGGTCAATGACAGCTCTACTTGTACAAACATGTCAGGTCGAAATAAACCTCCTTGTAATATAATATACTCTGTGCTTTACAGGGTAATCCCATGTTACAAACCATGTTACAAATAGCAGACAACATTCCTGTCTGCCAAGACTCTTCCATTAAAAAATTCTATTGAAATTAAAATTTTATTGGCAACAAAAGGTATTACCTTGTACAATCCCCCAAGGATACTGACGAGCTTTTACCATCTTGTTTCCAATCTTAACCTCCTCCATACTTCCTACCACTGCAAAGGGTAATTGTGCCTAAAAAAACAAATAGGATTCAATAAGTGTGTTTTTACATACGATAAATGTTAAAATACAACAAAATATGTGCATATATGTTATCATTTGGTTTACGATTAGTATATTGGTTACATGCTAATTTTAGGCATTAGGATTAGATAGGGTGATGTTAGAGTTCAAGTAGAGTGATGTTAAGAGTTCAAATTATAAGGGTTATAGGAGTTTTTTTTCTGTATTGGCATGGAGGCTAGTCAGAGGAACCAGACAAAGAAGTGGCGGACCAAGCATCTGACACACCTAGAAGCATGTCAAGATTTAAATCAATAAGCTTTGCAAGAAGAATAAAGATTAGAGCAACAGGTGGTGGGGCAGGTGACTACAACCTTAGGCATGAGTGACCTTGTAGGTATTATGCATTTTTGGGATGTTTTCCATGCAACATTTTCATCACAACAAAATTTCATTTTCAGAGGTGAAAAAAATTTTGCATCTCTGTGAATTAAGTATTTGTCCTGTATGAAGTAGCACATAATACTCAAGCCACACTAAGCTGAAGACCTAGTATTGTGGTTAACTCTTCCCACATTTAGTAAAATAAAAATGATGTGCTACATAAATGCAAAGTATAAATGTGGTAAAAAGTCTTACATTCATGGAAGCATTCAGTTTACTAATGCTCTCATCATCTGTTGGGAACTGGTAGATTTGGACTCCATTGCTGACTAATTCACTCATCAATTTTGTTTTGAACTTATGCAACTCAGACTTCGAGATTACATCTGCTTTTGCGATAACAGGAATGATGTTCACCTAGGAGAAAAACAAGAAAGACAACAACTATATTAAGGTGAGGAATGAAGATTTAAAACTTCTTTGACAAATGTATACATTTATTGTTTATTTTGTGGACTGACTTCTGAACTTTTGATTTAGGTTACACAACAGGACATGCCCTTTGTGCATTTAGGATAAATTAAATCGTGGCCTTGTTTATCCAGTCAACTTTAAAAAAAATCCATAACTCTGCACTGAACATTTGATCCATTTCATATTCTTTACTTTGGGTTATGCGATTTCACTATACGTTTCTCTGAAAAGATTTTTATCAACTCCAAAATGTCCAATTTTTTTAATACCACCAAGGGTACCAGTAACCAATGTACCTCTGATCATCACCTGAACTTCCTAGTACACAATTACTGGAGCAGGTAACATTTTTGTAAAACATACTTGTGCACGCTCAGGAAACAGGTTGGAAGAATGCTGAACTGATGTAATTATAAGAACTATTTAACCTCCCTAGCGGTAACCCCGAGTGTGACTCGGGGGTAGAAAAAAGTTGCTAAAAGTGGTAACCCCGAGTAACACTCGGGGTTGGAACACCTACAGAAGGTTAGTAAATACAGCGATTACCTGATCCGTCGGGGTGCCGTGCCGTCCAGCGCTGCGATTTCTGTCTTCTTTCTTCTGCATCCGATAAGTCACCGGGGGAGTTCCCGGTAAGGTTGGTGCGTGTGTACGTCCCTGCAATACAAAAAACTGTATTGAATGCAATACATTGGATTTTAATGTGTAAAAGCAGTACATTGTTTTCAAAAACATTTATTTTACAGTATATATAATAGTATGAGTATAATGTGTATTTTTTTTAAATATATAGATTTTTTTTAAATTATTCAACTGTTTTTAAATGATTTTGTGTTTCAAACTTTATTATACTCATACTAATATATTATACTGTAAAATAAATTTTCATGAAAAACAATGTACCGCTTTTAGACATATAAAACGGGAAAGAAATGAACCGCTAGGGAGGTTAAAGAAAACTTACTGAGAAAACTTTGGGGGCTGCCATGGCTTTGGCCTTAGCACAATATGAGTCACTAAAGTGCTAGTAATGTCTGTGGAAAGACAGGACTCCTGATTGGCAGCAAGTGTTTTCAAAAGAAAGACAACCTATGTATATTTTAAGTGCAGAAATTCCCTAATGAATGAAAATGCACTGCCTTTACTTTAAAAAACATATAGCACAATAAACTTGACTGCTGGATTTTTTTTTTTATAATCATTTATTATAAGTTGCGAAGTCCAAAAACCTTTTGTGGTATGTGCCCCCTTAACAATGCACTAACTATTTCTTCCTGTAAATACAATTTATTGTTCATGTTCATCAAGAGTAGTCATCTGATGTTGACAGTTACCATTCATATAGAAAAAAAAAAAAAAAAGAGAGAAGGGAGAAGTGCACCTGTTTACACTCAATTAGAATACATGAAGTGAATCCTAAAAGAGGTTATGCAACAGCCATTCTAAAGGCCATGTATATTTTCAACCTAAACTCAAGTGAGTGTAAATAGCTCACTTTTTTAATCATTCAAATAACTTTGGAATAAAAAGTTATAACTTTGGGGCATACTTGTCCAAACAGATACAATGGTAAATACTATTGTTGTGTTGTTAACTAGAAAAACAGATGGTACGCTTATAGCTTAACTCCAGCCATAACCTTGCAGTTACTCGGATGTTCTGTTTTTTTTTTTAAGGCATTTTTAAAAGTAAGATAGAACCAACCTAATAGAAATACAGCGGTATCTAGCCTCTAGTCCTGTACAAACCATCCCTAGCCTGGCACTTTTATATATTTGATTTCATTTCTGTTATTCAAGACGAATCAGCATCACATGTGGGCATTACCCAAGTGGTCCGCATGCAAATGCCCAAGAACACTGAATCCTTCAGATTGACATTCATCAATTGGGCATTTTGATATTTGTAAGCCATCCTCCAAGAGCCAGTCCACTGTCTGTAAGAGAACTGGGGGCTTCTGGGAGGATTACCAAGGAAGGGTGTTGTGATGTTTTCCTGAAGCTATGTACAGAACCCTGACAGGACTTATTACCAGCTATACAAAAAAACACAAAGAATGAACAATGCGATCTCTGGGTCTGTAATGGAAACAAATGTTAAAGAAAAAAAAAACTTCACCAGCATGGTTATAAAGAATGAAGGAGAAACGAGGGAAAGGCAAATATTAACAGATTAAACTTGAGCTTGTTTTATGACATAACTCCACTTTCTTTCAATAAACAATTGTACACACACACAGACACACAGAAATAAAGCTCCAGTGAAAAGCCAAACAAAGTGTAAAATTACCTTGCTGTCTAACTTCTTCATGGTTATCAGATCAAGGGATTTAAGTGAATGTCCAGTGGGAGCAATGAAGTAAAGGCATGCATGAATGCGGGTGTCATGGTATTTGTACAATAAACGCTTTATCTTTAATTCTTCTTGCAAGTAGGCTTCAAACTGTGTGTCAATGTAGTCCACAATGGGCATATAACTGAAATAACATGAAACAATTACTTGTATGGTTAAGGAATCTGGCTGCTTACCTATAAATGAAACACCCTAAATACAAAATATATCAATACAAAATTACAACCTACTTTATGTGATAGAGAAAAGGTTAACCCTTTCTCATGTTCTTTTATCTGTCTGTTTTACAATTTAGAGAATTCCCTTCTCTTCTGTTATGGTTACAAATATAGCAAATTAAGGTAATTCTTAAGGTCTGTACAGATTCTAGATTTTTTGTCACCAGAGAACCGATCCTAATTGTATTGGGTAAAAATCTAGAGTATGTATATGTGTCTCATAAGGTCCTTTAGCAATCTGTCCTATATCACTAAATGACTGATCACTAACTATACATATTGTTAAGTAATAGGTGGGGTGCCTTCCATTTGTGACTCCCCCCCCCCCCATAGACAGGATGCTCACAGTCTCTGCAGGCATTTTTTCACTCAGTGCCACCCAAAAAATGAACATTTTGAGTAACATTTAAGTGTCTTTACAGAGCTTAAAAGGGACAATTTAAATATTTAAAAAATGACAAAGCTTCTCACCTTTCTCTAAGTCTAAACTTTTTTTTTCACATTTTTTGAATATTAAGGTTTTAATTAGTAATTTGAATATTAGGTTTTTATTGAGAAAAAAAACTAAAATAATTAACAGCAAGGTAAACAGTAGTAGAGGACAGTAATACAATTTTCAATACTCAATTTTACTTTACAAAGTACAGATATCAGACCATAGTAGTGTTGCGTAACATTCACATTGTTTTACATGTTTTTAAATGCCTTTACCATCTTTGAATGCATTTATGGCATTTGTAAGTGTTTCAAGGCATTTTAAATTCTTATAAATGCCTCTAACCTCTTCTATTTGTTTTCAATTGAAGCATTTATAAACGCTCCCATTGATTTTAATAGAAGCAGCATTTATAAGCGTTTTTTAAGCAGTTAAAAAAAAATTAAAACAGAAAAAAAACTTTCTCTTTAATGCCTAAAATGTGCAGCTCACAAGTGCCCTAGTGTGGACTGGCTTTTTGGAATTTCAAACATGGGCATTTAAAACGCTCATAAAATAATCCGTGTAGACTTAATATATCCAAAGCTAAAGGCATAACTGACACAAACAAAAGTTGCTAGCATGTACAGTTGTTTGATAGAAGAGTTATTTTTGTGAAACTGCCCACTGTACATATGAGCAATGTTTTTATGTAGAAGAAGCTTCAGTGGGATGGCAATGACAGCTATGGAACATGGGAGAGCACAGAGCTATCACACATCAAATTCAGAGATGAGTATGCCATGATGTACAATTATGCCATGCATACAATACTTGCACAGTATTGCTCCTATAGCACACAGTTGCAATAAATCAGTTTAATATCACTTATATCATTGATGATTTCTAACAGAAAGTTTTGAGTGACTGAACTGGTACTTAACAGCTAAGCCATTACCGAAAACTGTTGGTAAAATAACCATTCACATATCTATACACATTACAGATCATTACAAATCATCAAACAATTGTCATACAAACCTGTCTTCTTTGTTTATCTGGTCCCCAAATCCAACTGTGTTCACAATGGTCAATTTCAAGCGTACATTGCTTTCCTGGAGGTCATAGGTCTGTGATCTGAGATTTACGGATGGCTCAAAATGAGTGGATTCATGTTCTTCAAAATTTGTATTAAACAGAGTATTTATTAACGTTGATTTTCCTATACCAGTTTCGCCTGTAATGAAAAAATATATAAACAAATCATAATATTGTAATGTTCAATCCTTTATTAACACAATATTGTGCAGGGGCACTAGCGATTTCTTTTTTTTTAAAAAAAGACTGCAGGGCAGAGTGGGGTGTCCCAGATTTTCCCCCATTTTACATGACAAATTATCACAGCCGAAGTTTGGGAACACTTATTATTCCGGACACATGCTAATCAACAATAAAAGTAAGCATCTAGGCTTTGCTTGCTAGGGACAACCTTTTTCAACTTGAAGGGCGGTCTTGAATGCTGCAGGGAACAACACACATGAAGTGATATGAGTGCACAATTCTCCTGTGAACCCAAACCCACCCCTGTATCATAAGAATTTGGTTGAATGTTGGTGGCCTAGAATTAGTCTGGTACTGGATAATGGAATTTCTGCGGGGGACAGGGAGTATTGCTGTGAAAGTGATCATTGTATTTTGACTACTACTTGACATTTTTTTTTAAACCTCTAGTGGGACTTCAAATTCTATTAGTCAAAGTTCTCAGTCTATACCTCAAAACTCATTTATTTATCCTCTTTTTACAAATGTTGTTCCTGCAGTATGCTCAAGTGGAGACACTACTGAATATTATGAATGGCAAGATCTCTGCAAATGTTCTGGAAAATCACTAATACTAATTGAAAGGATGAACTGTAGCTGCCATGAATTTGCAGGAAATGGGGTTGGGTAGTCAAATTATGTTTTGGGATGTCAGCCAATGCTGACTGGCTGACATCCAATGTAACCTCCAGCAAATACTTGATGGGAGTGAAATACCAAATCAAAAAATATCAACCAACGGACCTCTTCATTTCTACTGTGCAGATACATGTTCATTTATAAACTCTAGCAGCAATTCTAGTGTCCCTGCAATAAAGTCATCATTTGCACAATGTACAGTATGGCTCAGGGTTACACCCATTATAATAATACAAAAGTTCTTGACCAACAGTGGTAGGATTATAGTGAAAGTTGAAAAGGGCACATACAGCAAACAAAAACAGAGAAGGAATCATAAAGTATGCTGAAGTATAACAAGAGAATGTATTGATTATGAACAAAACAAAAGTGAAAATGTGTAGGCAGGGAAGTGGTTTCTACACACACATATATATATATATATATATATATATAAATAAAACAACTCTATAAATGAAACCATAGACCAGCCAATATACCTGCAAATGATCATTATATTTTCCATCATCACACTGTAATCTTTTTGCTAAAAAGCCTACATTTAAACTTACCAATGCACAAGATGTTGAAACAAAACCCTTCATGGACGGATCTACTAACAAGCTGATCTGGTAAACTGTCAAAGCCCACGTGACCAGATAGAGGCAAGTCCCGAGAATTGTCATTCTGCTGGAGAAATAAAAGAATTCATTTTTTTAAGATGTACTTATATTTTAAAGTGAAAAAAAGGGGAAAAAAATGCTTGTAAACATAGGAAATCAGACATGTGAGACACGAGGAGAGAGAGAGAAATCGCTAAAATGCGACACAGACTGCCAAGGTTTTTCTTACTTTATCCCAAACTGTTAAAAGACTTTAGGCTATCTTGTAATTAATGTACTTGTAATCTGCTTTCAAGTCAGCCTGAACAAAATTGTTTCTTTTAAACATATAAATACACACAATGTATAAAATATACAAATACTAGTATTTCTTACTACAAAAGTCATACCATGTAACTAAGTAATATTTTTCACATGTCCACATATGTATTTTTTTTTGTTCCTCTATACAGTTTAATTCAAGGCCAGTGTGCAGTGCACAGAAAACACACTGCAAAATATTGGTATTAGGGGGAATATGGGACTAACTCTTTTATGGGAAATCTGCTGTCCTTGTGAATTGGCATGCACCTAAAAGTTTGCATCCTTAAATACAGTATATTTATTTTTTTTTTTAGATCATCTGCTCATCAGATACTTTTTTCTTCATTACAAATAAAATAAAATCAGTAGACAATCACTCCATTATTCTAGGGAAACTTACTTTTCTTGCATCTCGATTATAGTCGTTGGAGGGGCTCTGTGGGGCTCTCATTCCAAGATTTGATTGGTAAAGCTGTAACAAAAGAATAAAATTAAGTATTCAAGTTGCTGCAGATATTTCCAGTTTACAAAATCACAAAACCATGTTATCTCATTGAGACTAGGATTTTCAAACACAAAGCAGCACACTATGCCAACAATTCAACAGCAAATTGTGATGGCACGTACCATTTAGTTTAAAAAGGAGTTAAGCTGCGTACACACTTCCAATTTTTATCGTTGGAAATGAACGGCGAACAACGACGAACGATCGGGCAAAAATTGTTTGTAAAAAGAGTAACCAACGACGCCGATGAACGAGGATAATCGTTGGAAATGAACGACCGGACCGGCGGATCGGATGACGATCGTTGACCATCTATCGTGTGTACGGTCGTTCATTGATCGTCCATGGTCTGAGCATACGCGGTGAACGAACGTTCGCTCACTTCCTGTGGTGCACGTCACTTCCTGTATCGTTCAAACAATCGCATCTATCGTGTGTACAATATCTGCGAACGATCGTGTCGTTATCGGTATGTACAGGATCGGTGCTATACGATCGTTCGCAGATATCGTGCAGGATCGTTCGTCGTTCGTTTACCAACGATAATAATTGGAAGTGTGTACGTAGCTTTAATCTGTGAAAAACAAACAATGGCAAAGCAATAACCCAATCCTTATAAAAGCAAATTACATTTATTTACCAAACTGTTATCTACCATCTTCATAGTTTCAGTTTATTATGTAAGAATGAAATTAAAAAATATCTTCTTCTGTCAAACATACAAGACAGCAAGAATTTTTACAAAAAAAATGACTTGTTTGCTTTTATTCTGTAGATAACTGGGAGAGAAGCTCCGTCTTTATTACAGCAACATACTGTCAAACAATACATGCCAAAAGTCCAACATTTGCTGGATTGAAGAATGATGGTTATGTCTTTGGTCACCAGCTGAGAATGTCAAAAACCCTTCAAACCATTTCCTAAAGAAAAACAATGTAGAAAACTATGCCGAAAATATTCAGCTAACTACACTTTTTGAAAAGTTAGATTATGCCAATGCATTCCGGCCCCTTCAGAATTTGTTGTCACACCGGTACGGCATTGCATGAAAAACACCCTTCTTTTGAAAAAAGAAAATTGTAGGGTTTTTTTGAGGTCTCCACCTACAGAATCTGGTGAAAGGTTAGTGTGGTTTTTGTTCTACAGCCTTACTCCTACTTAATGTATTTTCCTAAATAGGGTTTCCCTTAATGAAAGGTTAGCATGTCAACTGGAGTACCAACATTTTTAGAAAAGGTCTTCAAGTTTCCACCAAGACAAGCGTCAAACCCCTCCCTACACTACTCAAATCTAAAATTAAAGGACTGCACTGTAATGGAATAACACAATCCCAGAAGAGCAAACGACAAAAAGTAAATTATGCATCCAGAAAACACAAAATACATTCTCACTGCAAACACACCAAACATTCAATTAATTGCATTAGGGAAGCAGCTAAATTGACTTGTCTTCAGGTAAAAAAAAAACCCTTGGTGTATGTCCACCAAGTCTTCTTCAATATGCAAATTTTCTACACAACTTATTCAAAACAGAACTTCCTCCAATCAGAATAGTTGTTGAGATGCCTTATCATTCTGAACTTGCTACCAAGCTCATAAAAGTTGCATCAGTTATTTTTCTCTCTGTTATTTGGCTATGAATTGGTAAAGACCTGCCGGACATTTTTTTTTTACTCAGAGAATCTATCTATCTATACAACTAATCTTTACAGAGAACATTAGAAGCTGGTTCCACAGAATGAGGTAAAAACTATAGCAGTTTTGATATTGGTGATCATTAATCTTTTATCAGTAAAGCACCCTGTGACAACCACCAGATGTGTCCAATCTGTGACAATTATTTGTGCATAACAAATATCCAGAAATTGCTCAATTTTGTTTGTATCTGGATAAGATTCTTTGGGTTTTTAATGCTCATATTAGATAAACCCAACATTAGTTTAATTGGTAATTATTGCCTGAAAATTTTCAGGAAAATGAACGAGCAACAGATGGAATCTTATACATGAGTCTCCACCTACAGTATCATGTTTTTCAGACTAAGTTTTATACAGCAACAATTATCCCTGCAATGACAGCTGAGTTGTACAGGCTGATCACTGCAATTGCCAGCTGTTAAGAAGTATGAGCGTTCAAAATCAGATTATTGTAATGATTTAGTAGATGGAATTACAAGGAGCCTCAGCACGACTGTCTACATTGCTAATAAATGCAAAGGACCAAATCTCAGAGATCCTAAAGATTTTCAAAAGTCACCAAGGAAATTGTAGGCAGATCTATGGTGTCATAATGCATGGTCTGACCAGTGGTGTAACAGCTCATGGATTATCATTGCTGTTGTAATGGATAGGCTATTCTGTCAATATGCAATGGCCATTCAATATTATTATAGCCCATGGCGACATAATACAAGTACAACCCTCTAGTTTAGGGTTTCCCAACCAGGGTTCCATGGGAACCTAGGGGTCTTGTAAGAAATGAGCAGAGATGCACAAAGTTAGTAAAAAAGTTAGTGACAAAAAAAAAATAAAATAAAAAAAAGAACCAGTCAAAACTAAGCCTATGTATGTGTGACCTCACATGTAGTCCGAGAATTCCTTGGTACATAATGTTGCCTAATAAAGCTTTGCAGCCATTCACATTTCTTTTACCTAAGGGTCTCCTTTATTTGATGCTGTAATGCATTCTCAGAAGTTTGGGGATTGTATGGCAGTTGACAGGGCAACATCTGCAAAAGTTATACTGATCTGACCCTTCATACTTAGGATGAAAAGTCACCCTGAGTCAAGTAAGGTAAAGGTGGAACTCTTTTTTACTCCCATACTATTCATATTCTATGGGGGATTCTGTCATCATTCCAGATGAGATCACAGTACTCTAGGCGTCACAGAGTGATGCTTACACACGATTACTGGACCGCCGATTTAAATATGTGCCTTCTGCAATACAAAATGTAATAAACACCCAAAAGCAAACCAGAAACAATATAACAAATGTGCCAATGTGTCTTGTGATTAAAAAGAAACAGTAACAGAAAACATTCTATTCTAACATTCTAACATCTAACATCTAACATTCAAATAACATGATACAATAACTCTGAATACAATCCCAAGTACAAGATTTGATTACCTAATAAAAGACAAACACATGTTTTTGCAATATTCAGAGTACTTCTTTTGCACGGTAAAATTAATATTATATAACTTATTATTTCATAGTTTTAAAAGGTCATTAAACCTCCTCATATTCAGGTATTTTATTATCACCAATGAGTAGATTCAATCCGCTAAACTCTGGCAAACTCAACAGCTTCCCGATTCTCCTCGCTGATGTTCAAAGCATGCATGCCGGACTCCTTCTCACAACTGGTTTTATCAAAGTGTCAGTTTCTTGAGGGAAGTTATGAGACACATTTGCATTTTAGATTTCTTATATGGACATTTATTTGAGGAAGTTAGTGTTCATGATATGAATTCCATTTCTTTATTTTTCATGCCTTTGTTCAGATTTTACAGCAAACATGACAGTGACAGGGGCTGAGACAATAAGTTACAATTGCAGCACAAGCCCCTGAAACCCAGACAAAGCTCATGAAGGACATTAGTAAACACCTAGGTGATTCATCTACACAATGAAGTCTGTATGTTCTCATGAAATAATGCTTCCAGCTAGCCTACATTCCAACAGTGACTGAATACAGTGATGGCTTTGGTGAGCCTGACAGGAAACACATTCATGTGAGTGACCTTCTTCTAAACTTATTCACAGCTCTGGAAACAAATATGCATTCCAGAGAGAGCACACAATGACAACCTGAAATAAGACCCCTGTTACTACAGCCCAGCTAAATGTGTGCAGCAGCACTTTATCAACCATGACTTCCAGGATTTAAGTGCTGTGTTAGCATATTTGTCATGACCTATGCAGAAAAGAATATATGCTCAGGATCTGAAAAGGATATCTGTTACAGTTACAAAAAAATTAAAAAAAAATTAAAAAAAAGTAGTGCTTTGGGTGATTACAACTTTTCTGATTCTACGTATCCAGGAAAAGTATCCACTAGATAAATGAGCCACCTATCTATGTCATATAAATGTAATTAAAGAACAGAGAGAAGAAAGGAGGTTTGAGGCTCTAGGTTGTTGTTCAAATATAAATAGGTGTATTTGATATTTTTTACGTCAGTAGCAAATAGTAGTACATTTATATACAGTATTTACCTCTGTCCTGGTAACCATTCACAGGACAGGGGTTCAGCATACTATACATGTAGGCAACTATTAAATATCATTACAGTATCGTGAAGATATTTGACCGTAACGTATTGTACACTAATGTGACGCGTTTCGCCTGGATGGGCTTCCTCAGGGGCAGGTTTTTTAGCGTACTTAACGGTCTCCGTCACTGGAATATTGACCCAAAATGGTCAAAATGAAGAAAAGTGTATGAGAGTAGGATCACAGCTGTAAGGCTTGCTTAATGTAGATGTGTGCCTGTTCTGGCCAGATTTATATTAGGATATATTCATCCATCAGAAGTTTTTGGAGATGGGTAAGAGGATAGGACAGTGCCTTCCCAATGTGACAGTTTCACTGATTTCAGTATAACCTTAAAGCCTATCCTAAGGCAATAGATAAAATTACCATGAGAGCCAGGCTGCCCCCACACATTATGGCTTTAATGTTTGTTTTCACCAAGTAGAACTTTTATTTGCTTTAACCATTGCATCCACCGACTTCCTCTTTTTGTGCAATTGGTCCTCCCGAGGCTCCATCCTTTTGGCACTTGGTCCTCTGGTCACAGACCTGATGTCCTAAGGCAGGGGTGTCAAACTCAATTTTGGCCCTCTGTGTATTTTTAACAACTTAGACAAAGTCGCGGGCCAACCTTAAAATTTATTGAAAAATTTAAGGACATTTTTTCTTCTTATTACATATCAACCCTATTCATATGGAAACAAAGAGGTTTTGCTTTACATTCAATCTGGAATAAGTTTATAATGGAGAGA
>NC_092858.1:69503803-69507266 GCF_032062135.1 Pyxicephalus adspersus | reverse complement strand
GTGGCCCGCCGCTGAAACTCCCTCTTCATTGAAATAGCGCCGCTACTAAAATTCCTGGCATTATTTGCGTCTATAAAACAGTCCGATGTGGGGCCACACATAGGCAGAGAGGCTGCTGGTCTATAGATGCGAATAATGCTGGAAATTGTAGTAGCGGCGCTATTTCAATGCAGCGGTGGGCCATCTGCCGTTCATATTTAGGATTCCTTTGGGGGCCAAAAAAAGGACGTTATGGGCCACCCATGTCCTAAGGTATAATGTAGGGCCAGCATTCCTTTAACAAGTGAGGGTGCCAAGGACCTCCCTGGGGCCAAGCAGTAAAGTAAGTACAAGTACTTTTTAAACTTCCCCGAGGTAAAAACAAGCATTTAACTTGCCAGTGGGCACAGCCCCACTACACAGCTAGCTTTGTCCTTTGGCGGGCATAGTAATGCTGAATATGCCAAATGTACCTTTTAATGTTCCTACAAAATATTACACTTCACGTGTCCTAAGCCTCAAAGCTGTATATCTGCAGTACGAAATCAAGCCAAGCTTTTGACTGCTACTTTAGAACTGCAGTGTTCTGCCGGGGGCTCATCCGTGGTCCCAACTTCTTCCATTCAAGCCGTTTGGAACCATTTTAGTGCACACGGCGGCTAACAATATAGTTCCCAAAAGCAACACGTCATTTTTAGCCACACAGCCAATGTGGTTACCTGTGGGATAGTTTGCTGCTCCAAGGGACACCACAGCAGCTTTTTTCATCTCAGGTGTGAAAGGCCCCTATGAGATATGGAGTGAGATTTGGTTTTCAAAAGTGTGCTTTTCACCATTTACATTATTACTATTTTGTTTTTATATGACACTGACTTTTTACGCAGAGCCTAATGAAGTCCATGAACAGACACTCAAAGGGGCTCACAATCTAATGTCCCTACCATAGTCATGTCATTACTACAGTCCAAGGGCATTTTCTGAGGGGAAGCTAAATACCTAACTAAACGTTTTTAGGATGCAGGAGAAAACCAGATGCCCCGAGGAAACCCACCCAATCCCTGGCTAGGATTTGAACCTGGGACCCTAGTGCGACAAAGGCAAAACTGAGCCAACTGTCGAGAGGAAATTGTACCTGAGGGCCTGCAGTGTAAGGAATACACGGTTATTGATTCTTTGGAGGCCTGCCTAAACATTGTACAACAAATCTTTAGACCAGTTATTGCCAAGGAGGTGGATATGGTAAAAGTAGGCAAACCCTGCCAATAAGAAGATAGTCACCTCCACACAGGGGACAGAAAAAGGCATGGTAAATCAATGAGAAAAGACTACAGGGAACCTAAAGATAAAACAGGTGACTAATGTTTTAACTTCTGCTTAGCTTTTTGGGGAACAGCATTAACAGTACAGGCCCCTCTTTAATATATTTCAGTTCTTTGGTAAAACGCATGCTTTATATAGTTGTCACTTACCCTTGGAGCTACATTTCAATGATATCTAGATGCTAGCAGGCTGACTCACGCTCTGGTTTCTTATCTATCTCTAGCAAAAAGATCTAATTTTATTTCCTGTGTTTACCTCTACTTAGTGCAGTAGTCCTTATTCTTCTGTTGAAGTAGGATGGTCAGGACTTTGTGGTCTTGAATAAATGAAGAGTAAAGAACTTCAAAGTATTTCAATTTTGTAGGGACTGATTCCTAAGGACCGGTATGTTGTTTGCAGGCAGCAGTGCATAGTACAAAATTGGATCATCTGTCTGCTCACTAGAATGAAAATGACTGCACTATGATCAAACAATGGAAATGATACATCAGGAAGTCCTGACCACATTAGTGATCCAAGACTGATTACATCTTCTTAATAAACCCGCAATATTCATATTTATGAGACTGGAAAGCAATGAGTGTGCAGGTAACAGTTCTATTGTGTTTAAATGAAGCCTGCAGTATTGTACAGTGCCTTCTGATAAAGGAAGTATTGTGTTGTAGAGAGCAGGGAAGGAAACAGGCTTGTTTAGAGCAGCCCACATTCTTATGTCATCAAGAGGAGCAGGACTGTGAATGGCACATATGGAAAGCATTACTGTGGAAAGGAATTCCACATATAAGGAGTGGCTCTGGAACTAACAAGCACCAGCCTAAACTTTCCTTGTTCTGACTTACTACAGACACTGCTTCCACAGTGACACCGAAACACAGGATAGGATAGATTAGGATAGATAGATAGATAGATAGATAGATAGATAGATAGATAGATAGATAGCAAAATAATGCATTTAGGGGCAACGATTATAATTTAAAGCTCAAGATTACTAGTCATGACCTCAAACTAGCCATATGAAAGATCAAAACTAACCTTAGAAAGTATTTTTTTTACACAAAGAATAGATGCTCGGAACAGAAGTCCAGCAGAGATAGTGGGGTCAGTCAACAATAAGTAACTTTAAACATGTTTGAGGCAGCATGAATGTATAAAAATGTTACATAAAAAATGCTGATTTATTAAACTACTTGTCTTTTATTCTGTCCTTGGAATTATTTTAATACCATATGGTAGGTAACAACAACACGTGGCATAAAATCTGACAATCATCTTTAAATCAGAGAAGGAAATGAAAGTTGATATCTGACTTGTTCCAAAGGTTTCTGCTGATTAGTGTTTGCTTTTTCTATGTCATTGTTATCAAATTACCTTTAATATGAATAGTCCTATCATCAGAAGTGTCATTGATTAAATTGTATTCTTTTCTATGTCGTTATTACTGTTGCACTTCGAGCCATTCTATGCATATTAAGAAGGTTGGTGAGTATTTTGATACATTAACCCATCCTTAATATTTACTGTCACTACAAAGTAAGTGCACCCTTTCAGATATTGGCAATATCACAGAAGAACCAAAGCATATGGCTTTGTGAAATTCACCTTGCATAAAGCTTGACTGGATTAAAGGATTGTCCCAGGAACTTCATCACATTTATTCCAAAGATCACTGCATGGAAAGACATGTGGGGCAGTAGAAGAATCTTGCTGGGGCAGCTTACTGTGAACTACCCTAGCATAGACTCTACCTCTTATATTTATCAGTGCCTATTGATCAACCCCTTTAGAGGTACCTGACATGCCAAAGTACCTGTGGAATATAGAATTCCAATACCACATGGATCTGAGCTGTGTTCTGGAGACAAGTGCTGGAACAATGTTACAGCATCTGGCTCCATCTCTATGCAAACATAACCAAATGATTATGTATAGCACCAGCAAATGGGAGAAGGATAAAAGAGCAGAAGAGAAGGAGTATTACAGTAAGGCACAACCACCAAATTACATGTACCAGTTCCTAGCAAAGAATAAAAATGTTCCCAAAGATAACTTACTGTGGGGTAATGTTTCCATCACCATCCAATCGTATGGGAGTAACCCTTTCATCACCCCCACTTATGCTTCTAACTAAGCAAGATGGAATGTGTAAAATATTTATATATAATAT
>NC_092858.1:69498574-69502458 GCF_032062135.1 Pyxicephalus adspersus | reverse complement strand
TTACTCCACTTATAATGTACAACTGTGGCGTTGCTAGACTTGCTTGATAAGCTGCAAAACAAACCCTCAATGACCTGTGTAGCTGCAGAAACTGGAAAGCAATTCATCCACAAATTGTAGCACTGATTCTGTACCATTGTTTAAATGGTACCTCTTACACTTATTCACATTTGCTAAAAATCCTAATGGTATAAGCAGTGAACCTGGTAGAGGGATGCTTAACCTAAACTGCTGTTCCACTTGAAACATTAATAAGGTGCTACATCTGCTATATCCACATACTTCAATTTACTATCCACATAATACAAATGTATGCATTGCAATCAGTAAAGGTGGTAAAATTGATTGGGTACCCAAGGGGTATGAAAAAGAGAAAGAAAGGATATCAACAGAAAAGAGGATATCGAGTGCTGTAAGAGGAAATCCTCTGTGCATAGGTTCTAATGGATCAGTTAACACTTATAGAGCATTGGAATATGAAGATGGCATTCTCAGAATACCAAGCTACAGACAGCAAACTGATTGAGCATGGTACAGCACTGCCTGGATAAAAGATAAAAGCAGGCTATGTTTTATTGCCTCACTTTTTAAATTTTCCTGGAATATACCTATAAATAACAGAAAGGTGAAAATCTCACATGGGTTGTAGCCAGCACCAGCCAAAAGCAGCAGCTGTAGGGACCAGTACCATGATTAGGTTCTTATATAACCCCGTCTAGCTTCACAGAAACCTGCAAGTTAACAGCCAATGCAAAATAAAAAGGTATTTTTTAGAACACATTCTTCCCAGAATAGCTGCCAATAGAGCACTGGCCTTGGGCCATCAGCTGGCACCACTAATCTAGATTGCAATTACCTGATCACTAATGAGACCACAAGATTTTTCACATTGTATAAATGAACCATGGTCATGTAACTCTCAGAGCCAGTTAAATATATACAATAGAACCTCGTTGTCAGTTCTTCTCTACTTTAGTTTTTGGTGACAGGAAGCTGCCACAATGAGATTTATTGTATATCCTGGGGCATAGAACATGATACTGTAACTTGTTTTTCCTCCTTCTTATCATTTTTGTGTGGCCTACTGAAAAAAGGAAGTAAAAACCTAACTAGGCTGACTCATATGAATTATTTTGTTTGTATCAAAAGCAATCCAAAATATTCTTTTTTGGTAATAATATTTGCAGAGGAAGAGCAATAGAGGAGTGTTGTGACTCTTACTTAAAGTGTATTAAAACTCTAATACCAAACTTCCCTTATTAGTTCCCTTTTGATCTGGTAAACATATCATTAAAAGTGTTCTGGCATTATCTATTTGATAGGACCACCAAAATACTTGTAGATCGTGTCAGAACCTGATGAGAGGGAGGCTATGAGTAGTTTAGCAAGAATGCCCTGCTGTATTTTTTCTTGTTTTGAATAGAGTAGAGAAGTATTGAATCCTGTCAGACATTTTTGCTGTCCGCTTTCTAGTGTATGGCCTTCTGATGACCATGGTCTGAAGTTGATAGGAGATCCAAAATTATGCACTTATCATTGAAGAAAATCAAATTCCAGACATTTATTCTGGTGACTACTTTCTAGAGAGATCTCCTCTATTGTTTTAGAATCTATACTCAAAACAACATTTTAAACATAGCTGACAGGGGTTTTAGGCATGTTAGGCATGACCCACTCTTTAAACAGACACCACCACCTTGCCCATTCAATACGTTTGTAAAATACCTCCTCTCCCCAAAACAGTTGTGCTCACTTCACGAACAGTGCTTTGATTCTGCTACTGACAATAGCTTCATATACTTCCAGGTATATAGGTACCCAGTTTCCCCGAAAATTAGCCCTAGCATGATTTTTCTGTATTTTTGATGATGCTCGAAATATAGGCCCTACCCTGAAAATAAGCTACTATATATATATATATATATATATATATATCCAAATTTGATAGATTTCAGGGTTTAGAGAAATATGATGATGTTCCAGAAGATGATGACATGACTATATTTGCATAAATGTAGATTTTTGTTCATGAAAAGATAAGACATCCCATAAAAATAAGCCCTAGTGCATTTTTTTGGAGCAAAAATTTATATAAGACACTGTCCTAATTTTGGGGGAAACAGGGTATGTAACCTCCACCATGTGTCAGTGCTGGGGTCTAGCAGCCAATCGAATGCGAATGATGTGGTGATGCTTGGCAGAGGTATCACAAGTGTGGCAATATAGAATTGCAGATCCTTTGCAAAGAACACTGTTCCCAATTATATTTCATCCGCATATTTAGCTACTATTATCTTTCTTATTTTGAAAAACCTACAAACCTAGTTTAGGAAGTTCCACTGTAATTAGTTCTTCTAAACATTTTAATTGGTGAGCAGGTAACCATATCCCAGCTCTATAAAGGAAGGGAAGTAGTGTGAATACATCACGTTTGGCAGAAGTACCGAGGGTGCAGCCTTTCCCTTAGTTTCTGATTGTGTAAGTGCTTAGTTATGTACAAATTGGGCTGCAACTCACAAAACACAATGAATGAAAAAGGAAAAGCCCAAGGCTAGGAAAGACAGAGAGGACAGTGTCTGCACAGACAAGGCATGCTGGTGTGACTTTTATCACTACACTTGTTTATGGAATTCTAAGTTTAGTGGAGCTGTGATAGGGGGCAGAGCAAAAAAACAGCTGCAAAAACTGCAACTTCAGAGGACGCTTCCTAAAACAGAATAAATAAAAAACTGGTTCTTTCTTCGTAGCAGTTTTTACTTTAGGACAACCCTGTATTGATGAAGACCAGGGGACGGAAGCATTGGGGGACATTGCTGTCCTCACACTAAAACAGACATTACTGCTGATTTGAAGTGGAACTGCACTCAAAAAGTAAGGATTTGCTCTGTTTTTGCAATATTTTAGGAACATTATTTCTGCCTAAGCAGTACCCAGATAATGTACATGTTGTCATTAATTCCTCCTGATTCATAGTAGTGATTTTCCTGGTAAATGAGGGTGCCTAGGTACTCCTGCAGCCTCTTAACTATATATATGAGGTGTGAGATTTGGGGCCCTGCAGCCTCTGCTAGTTGTTGGAAATTTAGAGTAAGGTTTAGTGATGTCACTGTTGTGCAGCTCAGTATGATGCAGATATTTCCCCTCAATTCATCTCCCAGACACTGGTAAGGAACTATTGGAAATCCCCCAAAGGAGCCAAAAGCAGCAATTCATCCAGTCACTAACCCTTCCCTACTCTAGCTAAAACAGAAATAAAAGTCTTACTTCAATAGAAGAACTGACAACCACCAGCCAATGATAACTCTGCATGCTGTTTACCTAAATAACTGGCTCACAGCAGCCCATTACATTATTATTACATTGGTTTCCAGCAGCGCTGAGCTCTTTGCTGTGTACACAACCAGCTTACAGTTGTTCGGATTCGGCTACGCTGGATCCAAACTTTAAACAACCCTCTGCCCTCTATGGAGTCACCAGCAGCAAGTAAAACTTCTGAGAACAGGAACAAAGTATTAAAACCTGACATGGATCCAACCCTTCTTCGTGCTATTAAAAACAAACATGGCCAGATAAATACATACAACACTACCTAAGGATATAAGAGGGACAATCATATGGGCTGTATATGACACGCCTATTGCATGCGTTAGGAAAAAGGGGCCGGTGTGGATCTTCATCCCCTCTGCAACCAATCTAAATGAATGGTCAGCCTTATCACAACGCATGTTATCATGCAACATAATAGGACAGATTTAATAAAGCTCTCCAAGACTGAAGAAGGGAGAACCTGGGTGATCCAGCAAACCAGGAATGGATTTCTTCAACTCATTTACTAATTTTTGGCAACTGGTTTCAATCCTGGACCAGATGCATTCCAGGTTTGC
>NC_092858.1:69405716-69498284 GCF_032062135.1 Pyxicephalus adspersus | reverse complement strand
CACCCTATTAGATGAGCTGACAATAAAACACAACAGGAAGCAGCCCCCCAGGGAGTCTCATACCCCCTCCATATCTATCACCCACATTCCAGCATTGTGAGCAGGCACTGATATCTACACTACCCCCACTGTGTCCATTCCTTCTGGGTGTGCCCTCCATGTACACCAATGCAAGACACAAGCACACAAGTGCCAGCCGCCTCCCCCCTCACCCACACACATCGGAGCGGGCACGGGCTGACTCACCAGATGCCGGGAGAGATCCGGAGAAGCGTCCATAACTCGTACAGTAACCTGCGACACTCAACTGCAGCGATCCCCCAACGCCCCGCCCATAACACCAACCCGGAAAGACCCCGCCCATAACACCAACCCGAGCAGGCCCCGCCCGTGGAAGTGATGACTCCGCCCACAACAGCTGCACGGCCCCTCCCCCTGTGAGTGTGCCGAGCCCCGGGCAGGTAGTGTCAGCTTCCATTGTATGCTGTATGGAGCGCCGCACAGCTGGCCCAGCACTTCGCTGCCTTGTTCCAATAACTCTGCGTGTTGTCATGTACACATTGCAAGGGGAAACACATGCTGGATTTATCTTCCAGGACCCCCCTGTACACGTACTGTTACCAATAATGGTGTTACAGTGTTTTCCTGCAGGATCTGCACAGTGCTTTTAGGGTTTGTTCATACAGGAGTTGTGTTCAATGAGCCTACAGTTTTTGAAAATTATATGTCACATATGACGAAAATTTAAAGTAAAATTTACTTTCCACCAGTCATAATAAACTCATGGTTGTCTCCTTATGAAGCGATTGGTTGTTAATTTTGATTGAAAGAACACATGTACAGATTACCTGTGACTGAGATTGTGATCACCTCCATCAAAGAAGAATATTGCACTCATGTATGTAGTGCATCAAATGACTATAATCAATTAGTCAAAGGTAAAATTGGTATTAATAACCAGTACTTTTATAGCGCCTTCATATTACGCAGCGCTGTACAAGTCCATAGTTATGTCACTAGCTGCCCCTCAAAGGATCTCACAATCTAATGTCCCTACCATAGGCTATGTACACATGTGTGATAATTGTCGTTGGAAAGCTCCATTCTGCTCTTTGGAGAGGGGAGGGGGAGAACGGAGAGGCACCCCACTGTGCTCTCTCCCCCTTCACTTCGATTATGATCGTTTGTCTTCCATCGTCCGTAGATCTGCCAGGACGGTCGTTTAGACTAAAACAAGTGTGTACCTAGCCATAGTCATATGTCATTAACATAGTCTAAGGGAAGGTTTGAGGGGAAGCCAATTAACCTAACCGCATGCTTTCCACTGGTACAGTATAAGTATGCAGATATAAGGGTATATACTTTTAGACACAATAAGACATATTGCCCATGGTTTGGGATCTTCCCAGGATTTAGGTTGCGGAGATAAAGTGTATGCTCTGTGTACTGCATGACCTCTCTTATCACCAGACTGTAAATCCCTATGAAGATAAAGGTATTCCCTAGTCATCCCCTGCAGCTAGCTATCACATATATCCATAACCTGTAGAAACATTGTTAAAAAAATGTCAGGTCTTTGTCTCCCACTGTTCGGCTAGTAGTGAAAAATCATAGCATTTACCACTTTGGTGTCTACTGCAACTGCTAGGTACCCTGAAACAGCAATTGCTAGGCTTTTTCAGATGTTTGCAAATCTTTGTGCATCCTTGCAGTTGCAAAGCCAAGCAAAGCAGTATGTTATTTTTCCATTTTTATTCATTAAAACCAATTTAAAACAAGTTCTTGCAAACAAGCAGTTTCAATTTAAGTCTATGGAGGCATTTGTTAAGGCAAATCATCCTTGGACACTGCAATAGCATCTTTATGTGTGGCAACGTTACCACAAGGAAATGCCGGTAATAATAGGGAGAAAAACCAAACCCATTCATTTCAGTATTAACCTTGTTAAGGTGTGGCTAAATGCAATTTCACCACATGGTGACACTTAGAGAAAAACACTAGTCTGAACATACACACAGCTCTGAAGTCAATCTGTAGTAAAATGTTCTTTGTTCTGATTGTTACCAGCCTACCCGGATCAGATAGAGGAGTTGAAAGTTCATGATTACATGCTGTATTGTCATTTTGTGTAGTAAGGGACAAAACCGGCTTGTGAGTTGATTTTTTCTTTCAATCATCTAGAAAACAGAATGCAGAGATCCTTCTGTCCAGCCAAAGGTCTGAGGGAGGTACTGCATGCCCCACTATTTGCCCCTTTTCCATGGCTCAGCTCTTTGACTTCCTAAAGTTCCCAAGTATACCCATGAAAAGGCATTGTCTGATATTTGATTGGTAACTAATAATTCATTTGCACTGATTTGTGCACTAGGCCTGTTTTGAGTTTTTTTCCCCTCTTTGCTATCATGTCCACATTTTGCTCTTCATTTTGTATTTGTGCATCAATAGCTTTCACCTTTTTTATTGCCGTAGTGCTAAAGCCACAAGTAGTCTGTTCATTGTGCTGAGTGTAGGTGTCCATGAACTTTGGCCCTGGCTTATCTGTAGCTGTACTATATATATACGTTTAGATTTAGTTGCATCACCACCAACATTTTTTTTCAAAGTAAAGGTAATTCCCCATTTGCAGATGATAATTCAGACTGAAGATATTTTTATGTTATGGATTGTGGTCCTCTTGTGAGTGGTGTATTTTTGTGTGCAAGTGCTGTGGGGACAAATATGTTCTTTGCCCATTTAATGCAGCTACTGGACCCATGCAGTGCAACAACTGGATTAATGCATCCACCCCCTTCCCCCAATCAGCATAGTATTTCTTAACTCTTCCACTTCTCCATTTCAGCTGCCTAAGAAGATGAGAAACCCCTATGTAAAGTAAGATTTGCTGTGGTCAAAAGCTTTCACAGGGATTAAGAATCTTTATTGTGCCTCCATGCAACAATGTTGCCAATTATTAAGTACCAGCACTGTCACTTGCAAGAAGGAAGTCATGTGTTCCTCTATACCCAGAAAAGGGGTGCTTACAATTTAGGATTACAAACACGATTTTGTAAGGCCTATACTGTATATCTTTACTTTTATTAGTGCAAATCAATACTTGGATTTAATTGCATAAACATGAAGTTATTTTTTGTTGCATTTTAAATTATCTGTTTCCTTATATTTAGTAATATGCTATCTACAACTGTGCCAGTCTTATCACGGTCAACTGGCTGTTCTAGAAGGCAGCTGAATATTTGACCTTCAGATGCTTAAACACAATACAATGTGATATAAACATAATCTCTGATATAGCAGGTAATATACAACCACATACATAGTGGAATACATAAACCTGCAAGTCCCTCTGCAAAAGAACTCTTTTGTTGCTCTCCCTGTCTGTGTGTGGCCACCTGGCCTCTCCTTCATTTTTCCCTTGTACTACACTTTCTTGTAGTAGGGATAATTTTACAAGAAAAGTCCAGTATTTCAGATAATTTATTTTCATTATTGCCAGGGATGAATAGGTCTGCTGATGCTGCTGACATTAATTCTTAGGTAATGATTGTGGTGAGTAGATGACTTCTGAATTTATTGATATTTCAAACTGGGGTATGCATATGTTATGCTTTGTTTGATCTACTTCTTACCATTGTTAGGTCCAATAGGCCCTGCACACACAGTCTACATGTTGGATAACTGAGGACATCTCATTGTAAAAAGATATTACTGGAGGGGCATCTGCAATTCAAAGGTAAGTATAGCACCCTAATTTGCTTTTTTTATTTTAAGCACTTGTTGGGGTTCTATTTTTTTAATCAAAATATTTACTTATAGTTGAACTATATGATGGGTGTTGATGGGCTTTGAAGGGCCATCCAGCATTTGACATCAGTTTGAACCACATGTAAGATTATTTACAATTAATTATAGGTGCAGTTAACCTAAAGTTGACCAGAATTTGACCTGCTTGTGCTTTCATATAGACTTTTATGGGAGAGAGGCAGAGAAGTGAACCAAAGCCCATCTATGTCAGCCCTAAAGGTGTTCACTGCAGTGCTATGAGGTTTGGAGGGGTGCAGCAAAGCACTAGCTGGAATCAGCAACTAGGCACTTCAGCATTCATGGCAATGTAAAAGATAGATTTCACATGTAGAAGTGCCTATCTGTGCTTTCCTTTATGTTCCTTGGTCATGTTTTTGTTAGAAATGTATATAATGTAATATTATAATGAAGCATGACAATTCATTCTTCTTTCTTTTGGATTTTTCCCCCTATATTATCCTGTTGGTAACACACTGTTTGCCCTTTTGAAAATCAGATTTTTAATTTTTTCTAGGCCTCCTACCATGCCCCATCCCAATAACCACTTTCGATGTTAACTCCCCTAAATTGCATGCTACTGACATGAGAGTCACGGTACAGTAACACAAGCAACACAACCACAAAAAACAGTACTGTACCTACATACCACAAACGTGTCAGCAGATACAAAAAACAGTACTGAACCTACACAACCTCAAAAATGTTTGCAAGATGGGATCAGAACGGGACAGATAAACCAAACGTGTGTGCAGCAGTGTAATCATTACCTTGTGACCCAATTACAAAGTATACACATCTGTGTGTTGTAGTGTGATATAATGTGGCTTTCTTTTTAATTACTATATATTTGCTTTGGGGTAACGTTTAGAGTGTGTCTTGCTGTAACATGGGTAAAATGTAAATTTTAGCAAGTTTACTGGAATCACAAGAAAACTTTTGGGGGAAACAATTCTGCAAGGGCAGTGTATTTAAAATCAGGGGAGTGCAGCAGTGTTAATGTCATTATGCTCTGCAAACCCCTAATCATTAATCAGCACCAAAATTGTTAGGTAAGACAGACACCGTACCTGGAAAGTATGGCCCCTGTGGAGGCTGTGAAGCATAGACCAGACATGTCCAAAGTCCGGCCAGGGGGCCAATTGCGGCCTATGTTCAGATTTCCATCGACCCGCAGTCTCTGTCTTACTGTTGACCACAGTATAAAATACATGCATACAAAAAAGCTATTTTATTTTTCATTAGAGTTGATCAACCACCTTGCGATTGTCTGCCCGCTACTCGGCGGGCATAAAGGGCAGGACGGGAGTCCCCATGTGTGCACAGGGGATCCCTGTAGCTGGCCAGCTAAAACCTGTCTTAGGTTATTAGTGCAGCATATTCTGTATACACCTAAACCTGCCAATAACCCCACTATACAGCTCACAGAGAGAGTGAGTTTCACCAACAAACAGCCAACAAATAAACTAACCAACTTCAACCTCTTACCAACCAAACCTGTTATCCATCAATCTTCATAGTTCCACCTTACCATGCCATACTGCAAACTGCACAGTTCTATCTAATACAGAGCAGATTATACAGAATAAGAGCAGACTGAGAGTTGTAGTGCAAATTATACTGCATGTCAAGAAAACTTTTGGGGGAAACAATTCTGCAAGGGCAGTGTATTTAAAATCAGGGGAGTGCAGCAGTGTTAATGTCATTATGCTCTGCAAACCCCTAACCATTAATCAGCACCAAAATTGTTAGGTAAGACAGACACCGTACCTGGAAAACATGGCCCCTGTGGAGGCTGTGCAGCATAAACCAGACATGTCCAAAGTCCGGCCAGGGGGCCAATTGCGGCCCATGTTCAGATTTCCATCGACCGGCAGCCTCTGTCTTATTGTTGACCCACAGTATAAAATACATGCATACAAAAAAGCTACCGGTATTTTATTTTTCATTAGAGTTGATCAACCATCTTGCGATTATCAGCCCGCTACTCGGCGGGCATAAAGGGCAGGACGGGAGTCCCCATGTGTGCACAGGGGATCCCCTACATCATTATAGTGGGCATGTGCTGTGAGGGACCCACACTGACCATGCCCACACTAACCCTGGGAACATGCTGAATGGTCGGCCCCCACACATTTTCACCCCACCAAATCTGGCCCTCTTTGCAAAAAGTTTGGACACCCCTGGCATAAACCGTTTGAGAAGAATTACCCAGCTGGGGAGTGTCAGTGGAACTAACATATGCAGAAACATTAATTGCTGATTTTAAATTGCTGCCAGCAAGGAAAAGGTCAGTGATGGGGAATGTGATGTATGATATTTAGGGCTTTTCTAAGAAGACAAACAGTTTTCAGCAAGGGGTTCTCTACATTTTTAGCATTACATTCTTTTATCAAGTATTTTATAGGCAATTTTAAAGACAGACTTGCCTTTGATGGATAAATATAGGCAGACACAAAGTATGACACTGATAGACTGACCCACACTAATGGAGTGTGTTGCATGATAATGCTAGGAATGGAGAACTTTTAATGGTTCTGGTAGAATATTATTATACATGGGCTCTCCTGCATGCCCCAGTACTCTTGTGGGGTAAAGGTAAACAAGGCATTCTATTTTGTTGTCACTAGATGGCGATAGTCACTAGTAGGAATTAGCTGAGAGCTAGATCTTCATATTCAATACACTTAATATCAATACATTTAATAACCCATTAAAACCCATTTTGATAGGGAATGATAACTCAGGTGCATTACAAACATAAACACATTTGGGTTGGTTTACTTTAGCAATACAGGCTGTTCACTTAGCAATGTGGATACTTCCCTTTTATTAAGTGAGGTGAAGCTCTACTGACTTTCAAAACTTATGCAAGAAAATAATGTTGTTTTTAACCCCTGCAAGGGATCCCCCATAAAATCCTGGTTTTAGATTTCCTTCCAAGCCATTGAGTATTATTTACAACATAAAATGTTGCCACAATCACTAAGCTAAGTGAAATATACCCTGGGTAGGTAATAAGTTAATTTGCTTAGTTAAAAGCCCTAATTCCTTTAGCAAATCAACCCCACTGTCTAAGTAAACATAGAGTAATTATGAGAAACAACAGAAACAGAACCCTGTCCTTGTGAGATTACAATCTAAAGTTGTTTGTATGCTTACATTTTACTGTTTCCATTGCATTACTTTCAAGAACTGGACTGTCATCAGTAATATATCCTAATATTTATATCCAGCAACAATCCAGCAATCGGATCTTAAGGATGATGTGTTAGATGCTGGAAAATGGGCAAGCCCAAGCAACTGAAGTATTCTGACAAGGGCCAAATTGTGATGGCTGGAAGACTGGGTTCAAAATATCAGGTCTTGTGGGGTGTGTGTTGGAACCAACAATTCCATCGCCTGAAAATAATTGCTTTTGGAAATTAAAGACTAGCCCTTTTTGGTCTGATCCCACAAAGAAGCTTCTGTAGTACAAAATATTGTAAACCAAAATGCTGGCCATGCATGAGAGTACACAGTAAATCCCAGCTCACCACATATGGTACTGCACAGGCCGAATGGGTACACGAGAGTCAAGTCTGAACCATGAAGTAACAGAGGGTGGTGGTCTGCTTTGACAAATCATGCTTTCTTTAAAATCATGTGGATAGCCCGGTGAATGCACATTGTTTCCTGAGAAAAAACAAACAATATGATATGGGAAGGAGGCAAGCCGACAGAGGCAGTGTAAAAGATCTGCTGCCAAATTTTTGGTGCCAGATAACAGAGAACAGCTTCAGCTTCATGGCTCAGAGGGTCAGAGCTGTTTTGGTTGTACAATATTAAGCATTAGTAAGTGTAACCAATCACAAAGGTCACATAACTTGCTCTAATAATCTAACTTTAGAGTCTTCATCTATGTTCCCCTCCAGTAGGACAGCTCCAGCTTTGTTTTGGCATACAATTCACTGGTTGATTGGTAATTCAGAATGTAAAAATATTTATTGAAATAAAAGCAAATCACAGAGTTTTAGTAGTGATGGGACTGGATTAAAATTGGAGAAATAGTTTTAGATAGCTATGTAGTTTTCAGTCATATGATTTTTCCAGGAAAATCTGCTGAATCAAATCCTGGAATATACAGATGTCCTCCAGGATATATATCAGTTCACTGCTATTCAGGAGATAAAAGTAGTTAGCTGAAGTTGCTTGGCAGCTGTTCCTAGTCATGCTTTCCCAAGAAACATCCATAAAGCTCCACAAGCACATGTTTACTGAGGGGGAAGGGTGAAAAGTGACATGCTGTATCTGTTAAAATAACTGACTAAGCCAGGACTGGACAATAACAGAGGATCAATAGTAAAATATCAATATTAATATCAATATTCAATACTTTTTAGGACCCATGCACATCCATGTGCTATGGGAAGATGACTGAATTCCTGCCTGTTAGGACCCTCATGTGTTGGGTTATGACAGTTTATTCCTTTGAATGGGTGGGCTACTACAGTACAGTAGTCCAAAAATCAGACCTGTGCTTTAAGTATTATATATGTATATATATACACCAATGCATGGTATATAAATTACTGTGCAGCTGCAAGAACATGCATGGTATTGAATGTGTTCCCTTGCATATGTGTAATGTGTAATACGTCCATAAAGAAAATTTCAAAGAACTACTAAAGGAAGAACTTCAAAGGAAGAGTAGTTCAAAGGAAACACCACACATTTTGTTGTTTTTTTTTTTTTTAATGCAAACCAGAATTTTTTTTCAAATAAACACAAGCTGATTCACAGCCCAAACATTTTTTTTTTATTTTAGCATGGAGTAGGTAGGGGTTGTAGCCTGTCAGCTTTTTTCTCTTGTCATCTAGATCTCATTGGGGGGGGTTTCCTCTAATTTTCTGTCCTGCAGACTGAACAGAAATAAGGTGAAATTCTTTCAAAGACAGGGTAACAACCACTTAGGCAAATGTTGTGGACAACACGAGGCAGAAGGAGAGTATATTTTGCTAATTTTTAGAAGTCAGTATTAGAAACCTTTATGTTTTTCACAGAAGAAAAAAAATACATATTTGATACTGTCATCACCATTAACACCACTAATTTTCCTTATCTGAGTAGCTTGATAGCATAGTTTTGTTACCTACTGATCCCGCCGGTGGATCCAATAGTTGTCTTCTTTCTATAACATGCCAAGGTGAACCCCCACCCTCTCTAAAATCACCTCCCCGGATAAAGCTGCCACTCGGTTCAACCACACTCTTTCTCTGGCTCTAGATGTTGCCCCTGCCTCCTTACGCTACCCCTGTCCTGCTAACCCCCATCCCTGGCACAACAATCACACCAAACAGCTACAAAAGACTGTTCGTACAGCTGAGCGCAAGTGTAGAAAATCTGGCCAAGCTACAACACTTTAACACTGAGCTCACTGTCACCATGCAAAATAATTTTTCCATTGTCATTTCCTCCCAACCTTCCAACCCACACAACATCTTCTCAACAATTGACTCCCTCCTAAAACCCCACACCTGCTCCCCCCACAACATCCTTCTCTGCCCAAGACATAGCCACCTACTTTAGAGATAAAATTGGCAAAATCAGACATGATGTCCCTGCTCACCGATCCACTCCAACCATACCCACCCCTTCCACCTGTAAATCATCACTGGCCTCCCTCAGCCCTGTTACTGTGGACAAAGTCTCCTCTCTTCTCTCATCATCTCCTTCTACTACCTGTCCACTTGATCCAATTCCCTCTGATCTACTCCGTGCCCATTCCTCCACCCTGGCCCCCACCCTAACCAAACTATTCAACCTCTCCCTTTCTACTGGTAAATACCCCTCAGCTTATAAACATGCCATAATTCTCCCTATCCTGAAGAAACCCTCACTGGACCGCTCCCTACCCTCTAATTACCGTCCTATCTCCCTTCTCTCATATGTCTCCAAACTTCTTGAGTGTCTTTGTCTACAAAAGACTCACCCATTACCTGAGCACCAACTCTCTCCTTGACCCCCTCCAGTCTCGTTTTAGAGCTCCCCATTCTACTCAAACAGCCCTCACTAAAGTGACCAATGACCTCATCAGAGCTAAGTCTCAAGGCAACTTTTCCCTGCTCCTTCTCCTTGATCTTTCCTCTGCTTTTGACACTGTTGATCATCCCCTTCTAATACAAATCATGCACTCCATTGGTATCAGTGACACTGCTCTCTCTTGGTTTGCTTCCTATCTGTCTGACGGCTCCTTTCAAGTTTCTTTCAATGGTAATTCCTCCTCTTCACTCTCTCCCCTGTTGGTGTTCCTCAAGGGTCAGTCCTTGGACCGGTTCTCTTTTCTCTGTACACCTCCTCTCTCGGTAGTCTCACATCCTCCTTTGGCTTACAGTACCATCTGTTTGCTGATGACACTCAAATTTATCTGTCCACCCCTGACCTGTCTCCCTCAGTCCTGGATAAGGTCTCATGCTGCCTATCAGCCATCTCATCATGGATGTCTGACCGATTCCTGAAACTCAACCTGGATAAAACAGAACTCATCATCATCCCCCCTCAAATTACAAATCTCCGCCTGACATATTCCCCCTCAGGCACGTTGTCCTGGCCTCACCTTTGATTCTGCCCCTCCAATTTACCCCCCATATTCAAAACATTTCGAGGTCCAGTCACTTTCACCTACGCAACATCTCCAAAATCCGCCCCTACCTGTCCCCAGAGACCCCCAAACTTCTTGTACATGCTCTTATCATCCCTCGTCGGGACTACTGTATCATCCTCCTCTCTGGTATTCCACTAACCTGACTCTCTCCTCTCTCATCCATTCATGCCACCACTACTCTTTTGCTGCATGTCTTTGTAGTTCTCTTCACTGGCTTCCATTTCACCTTAGAATCAAATTCAAGCTCCTGTGCTTTGCCTCCAAATCCCTGCACAGTTCTTGTCCCACTTACCTTTCTGATCTGCTCTCCCCCTGCTGCTCTCTCCGTTCTTCTGATGACCTACAAATGACTTCCTCACTCATAACCTCATCACACGCATGGCTACAAGACATTTCCAGAGCTGCCCCAACTCTCTGGAATGGTCTTCCTCGTCTCCTTTTCGGGTTGCTACTTTCTGCTCATTTAAAAGAGCACTCAAAACCCATTTTCTTCTGTCTTTTGAAACCATCACTACTTCCCACCACTACATATCTCCCCTCCTATTGTGTGTAAATTCCCCCACCTACTAGATTGTAAGCTCTTCAGTGCAGGGTCCTTTCCTCCTGTATCACTGTCTATTTACTGTGTATTCTTCTGTCATTTGCAACCCCTATGTAATGTACAGCGCTGCATAATATGTTTGCGCTAAATAAATCCTGTTTATTATTAATAATAATAATAATAATAATAATAACAATAATAATAATAATAATAATAAAAAAACAGCAAAAATTAGAATTGATAGTGAGAAGTGATAAAAGCCATGCAAAATTTGTGTGCCTAAAGCTAATGTCTACTATACCCACTTCCTTTCCAGTTGCAGTTTGTGGATGAAGAGATGATGATGATAAGGAAGTCTTACGTTGGCTGCTTTAGAGGCAGTACAATGTGCCAAATTTAAAAAGAGGTTTTTGAAGTGAAACCTCCAGCCAACATGGAGCAGAGACTGCTGTTTCTTCAATCCATAACATTAATGTCCTATTCTTCAGCTTTAATGTTGGGCAAACTCTGTGTGAGAATGCTATAATGATGGAAGCCAGCATGCATGGCTGGGAAGGGAGGGGGGGGGGGCTCCAGGGGGACTCCTGGATGTGATTCCAAATTGTCAATGAGTAAAAATTAGGAGTGATTTCTTTTTCCCTGTTGCATTAAATGAATCTCCTGCCATGTTCCCCAGGTCAAGTTCAGTAAGGCAAAGCTGTAGCGGTGTCTTATGTGACCCATCAATAGAAGGATGTGGAGCACCAAAGCCATGAGGTAGGTTTGGTTCATTCTAACCTTTGAGTAGCATATTGTGACTCCCCTTTCTTGGGTCCTTATGTACTGAAAAAAATAGGGGGGCTTACTCAGCCATCTTGCTTGGATCCTGGGCAGTGGGCTCTGCACCAGGTGGTGTTCCAGGATCATTTGTCCTCACTGAGATGTTGGATCTCCTTCTGTTGCACTTCAACAAGAAGCTAGAATGTTTGTAATTAGAGCATTGGATTTAATGGCAATGAAGGTAGATGTGGAAATTTCCACCCCTCTGTGGTAATGTTGATTTATGCAGTTACTCCCCTGAAGTTGCATCCTCACATTCTTCACAGGATCAATGTAGAAAGAATTCCAGTCATTCTTATTGCTATTGACTGGCCAAGCAGGATTTGGTATGCATATTTTGTTAGTCTCTGGTGTACAATTTGTTCCCACTCATGGATTATCTAGATAACCTCTAGGTCTGATCTGCAGCCACCCTTCTTCTTGGTTGCTGACTTCAATGATACTAAAGACAGAGGCACTTTAGAGTCAGTTATTTTAACTTTGCCAAAAATCAATAAAGTCAATTCTTGTAACATTTATGAAGACCTGGAAGTTATATCTTTTGGTGCAGGTTAAGGATACTTCATCTACGTAGATTATCTGTGGGTAGGATTCTATATTTTTCTCACTATCAGTTTGACAACTGGCTTGTAGTGTTATAAAATGTTAGATTTCTGCTATGGTTGTCTTTTCCTTTTCCCTAAACAATGCTTTCCTTCTATAGGTTCTCAACTTGGTTCTGTCAGTTCTTTAGCAACTCACTTCAAACAATCTGATAGATTCCCCTATTGTTTTTGTGACACCAGGTAGCTTTCTTTGTGGCTATTAATTTAGTCATGAAGATTTTGGGGCTAAATGTATTGTCCTATAGGGAAGCTTTCTTGAATTTCGATAAGAACAAGTCCTTCTTCTCTACCCAAGGTGGTCTTACGTTTTCATCCTAATGAGGTGAGCATGTTGCCATACTTGTCTCTGGGTCCTGTGGTTCATAGGGAGATTATACTCCATTATCTGGATGTAGTCCGGGTTATCTATGTTTTTGTAGATGCCGGGTCATCTTTTAGGAAATGTGATACCTTATTTGTATTTCATAAAAGGCCCCCAGGAGGTTCTATGGTTTTCCTGTCTACTGTTAAGGTTCACCCTACTATTAATATTATTATTATTATTATTATTAATAAACAGGATTTATAAAGTGCCAACATATTACGCACCACTGTTCATTAAATAATGACTAGTGAGCCACTAGTGAGTTCAGCAATTTGACCTTTAGCATTGTGACTCGGTTTCTTCAGTCTTTTACGTGTTCCACTTTTTAGCTATAGAAACAGCAGTAAAAAGTGGACCAATAACTATCAACCCATAAGGCACATAAAGAATGAGTGAACAAACATGAAATCAACTAAAAACAGCCAAAATAACATTTATTCATATATTTTCTAAATTTTTTTAGCTGAATGTTTTGGCCACTGCTGATGCCAGTTTTAGTTGTGATGTTTTGCAGCTGGCTCTGTGATAAATATTTTTGTTATTATCACACTCTTTTTAGAGTATCTATTATTTTTAATGGCATTGTCCACTTCTCTGGATACTGTTTTGATACCCTACAATGATTTACTGTTTCTGTGACCCACAATGATAGATGTGGAAAACAAGATTTTGACACTTACGGTAAAATCCCTTTCTTGGAAATTATCGGGGGACATAGCTCCCTCCCCTCATCTGCTGAACTATTTTCTGCATGCCACAGCTGAAGAATGATTGATGTGAAAGGGGTTATATACTCTAGGACTGGTAATGGCCTTTTTACTGATGTCTCCTTTAAGTAGCACCTTTCAATCTTTGGTGATACACATTTTCTGTGTCACTTAATAAAGTTCATGAAAGGGATAATAAGCATTTATAAAGACATACTGTTATCCCGAAAGTTTGGATACTGGGGAAGCCAATAGTGAGGGCTAGATGGAGGCTCAGAGCCAGTGACCACACAAGTTGCTTGCAGGAAAAGTACCATGCTATCATTTCTGGTTCTCCCCTAGCAAAAGTTGAAAAAACATGATTTTTTAAAATAAGCAAACTAAGAACTAGTAATAAAATATTTTCTTGGAAGAAGACTAAACATTTTCCACATTCACACACATCTAACATGTTGTATGCACAGCATGTATGTCCACACAAAAGCTATGGCAACATCTGTATTTGCTTAACCAATACATCTACAATAACGTAGAACATCCGTCCATATTCCCCAGACTCTGATGGGAAGCTGAGACAGTTCTTCCTACACAGTCTTTTCACTGTCCATGAGCTGAACTATATTTCATGCGTTTTAGACACACAAAGACACTTTATAAGTTGTTGGTCAAGAATTAAAACCTGTAGAGCACATTTTGCAGGATACACCCTTTGCACAGCTGTGATGCATGTCAATAAAAACCTGGATAGAAGTCAAGAGCCTTTGCAGCGCTAGGTCCCAGGTTCGATCCCCAATCAGGACATTATCTGCATGGAGTTTGCAGGTTCTCCCCGTGTCTGCGTGGGTTTCCTCCAGGTACTCCGGTTTCCTCCCACATCCCAAAAACATGCAGTTAGGTTAATTGGCTTCTCCCTAACAACTGACCTTAGACTACATTAATGACATATGACTATGGTAGGGACATTAGATTGTGAGCTCCTTTGAGGGACAGCTAGTGACATGACTATGGACTTTGTACAGCGCTGTGTAATATGATGGCGCTATATAAATACTGTATAATAATAATAATAAAACTACATTTAAAGCAGAAAATAGTTCCTGAAAAAAATTAAAATTATTAGTTCTACTTTAAAGTATACCTGCAAAGCCTAGAGCTGTAGTATGAAGGTGATTAGCTGTCGTAGGTAGGGCAGAAGGTGGAGTGTGCACCACCGAACACCAAAATGGGTGAATGAAGCAGTAGGGGTGCAGAGATTGTGGAGGGGGGGTATAGTAGGGAGGGGGGATATTACTGAAGACAAAGTACCCCTACAGTTGCATAGCATCAAATATTACCTTTAATTCTTGTGCACAACGCTCTTCCTACTGTTACAGCCACTAAAGTTTTTAGTTAAACAGTAACTGTTATGAAGGCCAAATTTTGTTTATGGCTAGTCAGTCACCTATCTTCCATGTAACAGTAATAAACCTAAAGTTTGGGTGGAATGGGGAAGAGCCTAATTACAGAGATTTGGCATTGGAATAAAGCATCTAACAAAGTGGTGACCCTTGGTCAGAACAGATAGATAGATAGATGCTTACTTTGCCACTGCTTAAAGATTGGTCAATGCGGTAGAAATTGGAATTTACCATATAACAGACTTTGATATACCCTAAACTTTTTCATTGTTCATAATTTGCCACTGTAATTGCCCCCTAATATTCAGTTCCAGACCTAATGAAAAAGCAAATCCTTATTATTCAATTCCATTGGATATTACATACCAGGGAATGATCATGGTATTATGAGGATGCTTCTCTCTCTATAATATAAAATGTTGCATAGGTCTGTATGATAGAAGGCAGGGGAACTTGTCCAACCCACAACTGGCATAAATCGACCCAAAAGTCTCTGATGGCCATTGTGCAGCTAAACAGCCTGAACAACCGATACCTGCTGGGGATGGTTTGCTTGTGTCTGCAGGGTCACTTTACTTTCTATAACCCCACGCAGGATTTACTCTAAATAAAGTTTTTTTTTTTGTTTTTTTAATAGAGCGCCATATCTGGTACTTTAAAACAAAATTGCTTTAAATGAATCCAACACAAGTGAGATAAGACTGTGATGTTGTAAGCACAATCTGCATCTGTTTTATTCACTTATTTTTTTACTTTTTTCACCACTGAACTGAAAAACAAACTATTTTACTACCCTTTATATACTTCTTTGAAATTCTGCATATTTCAGTCAGAAGCTGCAAGGAATCTGACCCCTGTCCTGGGAAAACTGTGACTGAAGCTGTATTACATCATAGAATTATCCTGAATCATTAGAGTCCAAAAACGTTACTAATAAATTCATGCAAGTCTGGTTTTTATGTAGGTGACAAGTTCTGAATAATAAAATATCATCATAATATAATTGGAGGACACTTGATGATAAATGGAGGACACTTGACTTAATACTATAATTATACCAAGACGTACATGGTGATGTACACCCAAGGTTAGTATGAAATAGACACAAGTATAGTTACATGCTTTACAATCCAATACAATTTCCTTTTGATCTACCAACAACTTGAACCTGGTTGATTGGATACAGAGTTGTAGTTTTGGCAAATCCAAAAGATGATTGTACAAACAGTTATTGACCTGATTATATCTTGTATTTATATACAAGTGATAGTAACTTGTGACCTTTGTTTGCATCATATCTAAGGAGGACTGGAGGGCATTTGCCCCAATTGTCCCCTACTTATGTGTTGAACTGGTGGCCCTGAATAGTGACACCTTACAATTCAAAGGGTGACCCACAGTACGGTGACACATGGTGGGCATTATTTAGCTCCCTGCTCAGACATTGCCTGGCAGAGGGTTGTCATCCAGCGCTAACTTTCATAGCAGTTTACAGGTGTCATGTGACTGATGGGCCCAGAAGGCTGAGGATTATTATGTGCCAGCTTCACCATGCCCACCAATCAATGCAGTGGCATGGCATAGTGGATGGGATATCTGGTTATGATTGTGGGCAGCACGATGGCTCAGGGGTTAGCACTCCGGTCTTTGCAGCACTAGGTCCTAGGTTCGATCCCCAGCCAGGACATTATCTGCATGGAATTTGCAGGTTCTCCCCGTGTCTGCGTGGGTTTCCTCCGGGTACTCCGGTTTCCTCCCACATCCCAAAAACATGCAGTGAGGTTAATTGGCTTCTCCCTAACAATTGACTAACTCCCTTAGACCTAATGACATATGACTATGATAGGGACAATAGATTGTGAGCTCCTTTGAGGGACAGTTAGTGACACGACTATGGACTATGTACAGCGCTGCGTAATATGATGGCGCTATATAAATACTGTGTAATAATAATATTAATAATGATTGGGTCTTTGTTCACCTCCCATATTCAATTGGAAATGTTTGTGGGTTGTGTGTCACCTGTCAGCAAGTGTACACAAAGAAGTGATTGCCATTATATTAGGTCACCTCCCTCCACTTATTATCTATTGTGAGTATTGTTCAGGGGGATTGGAATTCATGAATGCAGTTTAATTCCTCGCATTCACACACTATACACATGATGTGTGGTGAGTCAGTCAGGGATTGAGCAGCGTGCATGACTGAGCTGTAATCAACAACAGCGCTGACACTCACGGGGCTGTACACACTTTAAACACAGGGGTGCGCTCTGATTGGCCGCGCCACTTACTGCCACTCCAGCAGTCGCTCCGACAGTCTTGGAACTCCGACACACCCCCTTTTCTCAGCACGTCACTGAGGTGGTACAGTCTTCTGGGTACCAGGCGAGCGATATACAGATGGAAGGCAGAGGCTGGGGAGGTTGCTAGGAGACAGTGGCCCAGTTACCACTGACAACCCAGACTTTACCGCCCTCGCCTGGTCTTTCTGAAGGGAGGAGCTGCTGTGATGTGATCCCCGCCACCTGTATCACCGATCCTCAGTCATGAGCGAGCTAAGCCGAGACTCGGTTATATCTTTCTTGAGCGGGAGGGGAGGCCGGGTACCCAACCAGCAGCTGGTCGAGCATTTCCGGCCACTGCTGACCGAACCGCCCCCCGGAGAGGCCCGCAATGCTGCCCGCCAGTTCTTCAAAGACATTGTCAACGAGGTGGCCAGTGTGCGGGCTGAGGACGGGGTGAAATACGTCTGTCTAAGGAAAAGGTACCGGAGAGCTGCGGAGGAGCCAAAGCAAAGTCACGGAGGGAATCAGAGCTCTGAGCCGCAGCCCGCCGCCGGGCGAGATACCGGGGATGGGATTACACCGGAGCCCAGCACCGAGCAGGCGATTTCCTCAGGGCCCAGCACGGAGGAGGCGATCACCCCGGAGCCCAGCACGGAGGAGGCGATCACCCCGGAGCCCAGCACGGAGGAGGCGATCACCCCGGAGCCCANGGAGGCGATCACCCCGGAGCCCAGCACGGAGGAGGCGATCACCCCGGAGCCCAGCACGGAGGAGGCGATCACCCCGGAGCCCAGCACGGAGGAGGAGGCGGAGCGGCCCCCGGGGGAGTCCCCAGATTCCAGTCCCGGAGAGGAGTCCCCGCACGCTGTGCCTTCCCCCGGATTTGATAGTCCCCCAAGGATTTCGGTGACGGAGGAGCCAGGGGATGAGCCCCCGGTGGACGGGGAGAAGATCTCTATAAAGAAGCTCTCCGGGTCCTCAGATCCGGGCCAGCTTGGCGGCAGGACTCCCCGGAATAGCCGCAGAGGGGCTGCCCGGGACCCGGTGTCTCCGCAGCTGCGGCGGGGGGCTGGGGGTGTCCTTCTCCGGGCTGCACTGCGGGACTCGGACAGCTCATCCCTGCACAGCTCATCGTCTGTGTCCGGGAATGAGGAGGAGGAAGGGGGCGGCGGGTCGGTGTCTCTGGAGCCCCTAGAACACGCCTGGATGCTGAGCTCTTGTCGGGCCCGCTGGGACAATCTCCGGGAGCTGCTGCTGGCCGAGCCCGGCCTCATCACACGCCGAGATTTCATCACCGGCTTCTCCTGCCTGCACTGGGCCGCCAAGCACGGGCAGCACGAGCTCCTGGCCACCCTTCTCACCCATGCCAGGCAGCACCGGGTGCCCGTCAACATCAATGCCCGGGCGTCCGGCGGCTACACCCCCCTTCACCTGGCCGCCATGCACGGACACCTGGACGTCATCAAGCTGCTGGTGGGGGCTTACGATGCCGATCTGGATATCCGGGACTACAGCGGTAGGAAAGCCTGGCAGTACCTGAGCCCGGACACTGCCCGGGATGTGCAGGCGCTGGTGGGGGCATCACCGAACCCCGAGGGTGAAGATGACGGGAGCAGCTCGGGATCGGGCCGCTGGCGGCTCTCTAAAGTGCTCCCCTCCCAGCTGATCGTACACAGGCTGTCCCAACTACCGGAGGATGAGCCGGATGGTGGGGGGAGACCCCGGGCTGACATCAGCAGGAAGGGCTCCGGGGGCAGCAGGGGCAAACCTCGCCTGAATAGGATCAGATTTAGGACTCAGATCATCCACAGCAACCTGACAGCCAGAGACCCCGAGGAGGAGGAGGACAGAGCCCTCAAGAGCCCCATTAGACACAGACCCAAATCTAATGTGTTTGGCTGATTGACCTCTCCTATTTACGCTCTCTGACTTTCCTGGGCACATGCTGATGGTTGCCCCATATTTGCAGTGGTCTGTGCCCTGACTTTCCTGGGCACAAGCTGATTTATGCCAGTGTTCCCTGCACTTGTTATTCTGAACATCCAAACCCAGAATACACACGGATTACCTGTGCTTGGAACAGGAATCTGGCCAGTTGTGACACAAAATCCATTTTTTTTAACATGAACTGCAATCATATTTTACCTTGTCTGCAACAGAGACATGGCGAAAAAACACTAAAACTTTAAAAAAACACTGCAAAGGACAAGAACCTGCACATAGATGAGGGTACACAATGGTCATGTTAGTAAAAGAGACCCTGTTACCAGTTCTCCTTGCCTTTCCCAGGCCTCATTCTCTCAATTGGCCCCTCTGGTGATCCAAACTTTTTTGTTTGGTGGATTGGCACTACTGGGATTCTCCTAATCTGACTATTCCGGGTCTATTGGATTTCTGTGTTTCTGCGGTTTGCCTGCAACTTCTACAATGTCACTTCACAATGTAAAAATTGTACTTGGAACTGCAGAGATATTCAAGTGAAGTGAGAGCTCGCATGGTGTGTAATAGAGGAAAGACACAGATACCTGACACCCAGAAGTGTCAGATTGGGGTATTTCTATTGTATTTTAACAAATCAGCACAGTTTAAATCACCAGGGGGACTAATAGTACAATGACAGCAGTGAGCAAACCCAGAACTGGTGATGAGGTTACTTGAAAGATGATTGCGTATTGAATTAAGTCCTCACCTACTTATATGATTACAAGTCCAAACTAAAGGTACCATACACTATACAATATGTTTTATGATTCACTTTAGGTCCTTTACAACTACATAGTGCAAAAGCCTATTAATTGATTCTAATAATTATTTACGTATGTCCTTACAATATAAAGTTTTGGTGCATTAGATTGTATAGTGGATGGACATTAGGACCAAAATGTATATATTCAGAAAGCACCAATGGGGTATGATTGCTCTTAAACATAATACGAGCATTAATTGACTAACTTTTTCTAGACAAAATTTGTTCCACATTTTTGTAGAACCCTTAGTTTGATTTAAGACCAAACTAACCAAATGAAAGCTGCTAAAGATTTGATTTATATGAGTTTGTAAAATAATAATATTGGAACCTTTATGTCTAATAGGAAGCTGGCTGGTTTGTACAACTAAACGGACTGTACACAGCCCCTTTGGGACAATTCCTGTGTAACACTACACACAGACCTGCACTTAATGTAAAATGAAAGCCTAGCACCGGTTTGTCTATGTTTTATTGTTCAAATCCAAAGCACTATTTTTGTATTTCTTGTGCCAAATAGCCCATCGTAATGTGACAGCACATCACAAAATCAGCACCTTTTAAAAAGAAAATGCATAAAGTACTACCATATCTTACCAATGTCACTTTTCTTTTTGATTGCACGCTACTGGGATTTTCGATGTTTGACAGCATGTCCACCTAATCATTCACATACTCATTATGGTTGGAAGCTAGGCTTCAATTACCACCCATCTTTTTAGAACAAGTAGAGCCATCAAATATATAGTAAAACAGAGAAAATTCATGGTCTAGAACATCGGTCACCAACCGGTGGTCCGTGAGAAAATTTTGGTGGTCTGCAGCTTTGGCCAGTGCGTCCGAGTGGGGTCAGGAGAGGGCGCACTGGCCAAAGCCGCATACCATGTCTTCCATATGGACGGCAAGCTCAGGGAAGTGGGCAGGTTGTCTCTGGACACAACCCCCCCCACTCTCCCATCACAGGCTTAGACCTGCAATGGGAGAGTGGCACGATTTTGGCATCATGACGTCACTAAAGGGGAAGTTTCCGAGTGACACCCGGCTCCCCATGCATGTGCGGTTCGGAGCGGGTAAGTTTAGTGGTCCGCCAGTCCAAAAAGGTTGGCGACCACTGGTATAGAAAATCTCTGGTTTACATAAAGCTGGGCAAATGCAAATGTCTGTGAGCAAGAAGTGTTATTTAAAACCATTAATAAGTAATTTATTCTGACAGTCAACCTATTGTCATATAGAGAGGTCGCTACTGGCTATTGCCCGCTACTGGCATGCTTCAGACTTTCTACAGAAAGTGGACATTTCTCTAAAAATGTTATCTTCTATTGCACAAATAATTTTAAAAATATAACTTGCCTGGTTGGTATTCCAATTCTTTGACAATAATACTTTCTGAATCACTGACCTAGAATGAGTATATAGTTCAGGTGTTAATTGTCACACGGTTATCTGCATGTTTCAGGTTTGTGACTGACACTAATGGCATCAAATTATCAGCTTTACATTCAGGCAATTAGCATTCTTTACAATGAGTTTAGCTATTCCATCTTCCATAATCTCAGTGGTAGGTCCTCTTTAGTAGCTTGGAAGTGTGTGGAATGCAGGTACATCTTTTCAGAGCCACATAACTATATGAATATTACCAGTGTAATATGCACTTTACCCTTGTCTTGCCCAAAGCAGTCCAATGATACTCTTGCTAGGTTACTTGTTAACTTCATAATTCCAAATTTAGAGTTAAAGAAGCTGAACTCCAGTCTTACCTTTCTTTTTCCACACAAAGATATTACAATTTCCTGTACACTTTACTTTACACACAAGAAGGACTAAAAAGCTGCAGAAAGTACCTTAAAGCAAAACTAAAACTTTTACTTTATATGAAACCACCCTTTCATATAAAGTATTTTTTTTTTTACTGCAATACCTCTGGGTCTTGGATACCTACGTTACGCATCCCAGAAGGCTCCTGGCTGAGAGCAGCACATTTTTTTTACCCCTTTACGTCACCCGATCTCGTACCTGAGCAGTGCGATATCAGGTGATGTAGACTGAGATGGATGGTGCCCGGCGCTTCCTCCACTCTGGGCAAAGGACCAGGATGGCGCATGACAAGATCAAGTACTTCTCCAGCTTGATCGAGGCTTTGGATTGGCTTTAAATTTACAATATTTCCTGTATGATGGATTACAAGTGTATTCAAGCTTTCTTACTGACCAGCACCATCCCTTGCCCCCTCCCCTTTAAATGATTTGTTTGTCTTCCTTTTAATCATCAAGCCTGAAAACTGTCTTCTACTTGATAGGAAACTGAATTTCCTTTTCACACAGTGATTTTTACTGCCTAAAGTCATTGGTTCAAGTTGCTGTAATATCTTATTTTTAATGCAACATTTCTTTTATTCTGCATAATCCTTGCTCATCTTTTTGCTAACCTTTGTATGACCACGGCCAGGAGAAATGTTGATTATTACAAATAGATTTTGCAATATTTAAAAGATACCAGATGTTACCCAAATGTGCAATTTCCAGCAACGCTCACTTTTACAACTTGCACAATATTATTGGATAACAGAAATTAAAATGTAAACTCAGCTCAATTCACATGAATCTAGAAATTTTGGTGGATAAGTGTAAACCATAACTGTATTTATATTGGACAGGAGCATTAGTTATTATAACAAAACCAGTTTTGCATGTATAGAAGGAATTTCAATCCCAATTACATTCTCATTAATACCATTTGTGAAGAATAATAAAAGATATTCTTTTGTTAACAGTGAATGTTCCGCAATGTGTCACAGCACTGCCTCAAACTTGAATTCTGTCTCTCTCTAAGGAAAGCTTGCACCTTTGGGGGCAGTGGCAGATCATAGGTGAGCTTTTACAGTTATCATGGGAGTGACAAAGGAAAAGAAAACTCCTCTGTCACTTCCTTCTTACTGGATCTTCTTACCTGCCCTTAACAAGAAAATTATTTGTGAATTTTGAAATCACAGGTACTAAATGCTCAGATTTTTGCTAACTGCTTTATGATTTAAACAAATGGACTGCACTTGGGGAGGGAGTTGAATGAAAAAATACCTTTATGCTCAAGTGCAGCTTTAAAGTAAACTTTTCCTAAGTGAAATATGACTCCCGGGTCTCTATGATTTTAGGCACTGACCTAAAACAATTCTATGTATCAGAAAAGTTAAAAGTTCTTAAGTGTGTAATTGTCAGTCAACTAGTATTACGGTATCTATGTTTCTCTCAGTGAAGGATAGGAATAGACAGGCCCTTCTCTCAATTATTTTTAAAGCTGAGGAAAAAAACAAAAACAAAACACCACACATGTACTTTGTGCATTGGTAGTTCGGTTGTGTCCATGCGTCCATAGAGTGGACTGTAGCACAACTTATCTCCCTGTACACATTTCCGTTCTCAAGGTCTACAAATATGAGAAGATAATATAACAAAGTAAACAGTGCCACAGGTGCTTGCTGCTGCTCGGACTGAGTACATAAATATGGCATGGAGTATATGGAATATATGGATCAATATATGACTGAAACATGTGGGTTCAGGGTAATTAAATGTCATATAGAAACACTTTACTTTCTTTATCACTTAACATATGCATGCACACTAATCTTGCAATCAAACTCTCTTCTTTAGTCTAGGCTAGACATTTTTTTAAACATATTCTTCATATTGTGAAAAATCCAATTGACAGCTAGAATGATGCTGCTCCAACAGGCACTTAGAGATCGATATACAGGACAATGTCTTAGACAATGACCACTCGCTAGAGCTACAAGTAAGTATTTCAGGAGGATGCTCAAAATATTGGGGAAGTTAAGTATAATGTTAAAGCTACACTGGAAATTCTTTGCTAGATATGCTCTAAAAAAAACAATAGTGGCACCCACTCAGATCTGCTAGCAAGTCTCAAAAAGTTCGGAGCTGGTGCCAGTGTTCAGACACATACTAAAAATCTTCAGCATCCTTCATGGCGGGGCATGTGTTGTGTTGCTGTACCCTTAAGGAAGAAGATGCCTCCAGGTAATCCTCTCTGTCATTACATATGTCAGATAATTAGGAAATCCAGATAGTTTATCGTGCCTTGACATGGCAGTGTGGCTTCCACATGCAAATGTATCCAACTAAAATCTCTGTTTTTAACCTGTGTAGGTAAAATACTTCATAAATGACACCTATGTATAATTTTAGTTGTGGTTCCAGACATTGATCTTTGTTAAATAGCTATATACAGGGCTAAGTAAAATGTTTAGGTCTTGCAACATCCTAAAATACTTCTTACATTTCACACAACACAGCACCATTGTTGTGGTAACTTTACATCTTTACCCAAATATTTAAATGTCATGTTAAGAAAACCATATCACTGTTGTAGCTTTGCTTTTATATAGAGTCAACAATAAGAATTTGCCTCTTTCTGGAGCATTGTAAAGTCACAATAATGCTGTGAATGAGCGGAGGCTTTTCCCACATTTTATTTCTGCAGGGAGAGCAGATGATGAATGAGAGCTTTGTGTTCAGGGTGTTTTATGAACCTGAATGCCAGTGGCCTAAGTGATCCGGTTAACCACTTCACTACCAGAAAATCATGAAAGCTCACACAGAATAATGTAGTTTTGATCTTGGAAGTAATGAAAAGGTTAGCTCCTTAGTCTGCTTTTATTCAAAATAAAGATGGTGTGGAATAATTTACCTGATCACCCCAGATATTTTGGGCTTTTACAATGTTGCTATGTGAACAGACCATTAGTATGTCCCTTTGGAATCCATGAAACAATGATCCTACTATTTAGAAGTATTCATGTTTTCCAGAGAGTGAGTTGTGTACACTTACTGGTCACCCGATCGTTCAGCTTTGTTTGATGTTGGAATGACCCAAACTAGCAGTAAGATTTAATTATATTGGCAGACATCTCATATTCTGGAGTGTCGGCTTACATGGCAGAAAAATAATAGATGTGCTTTGTTTTACCATAGCTTTGTCACCAGTAATTGTTGGATATATATACTGTATATATTATATATAATAAAGCATTATGTTGTGTGCATGTTATATTTATATAGAAACAAGGACCAGGGTAATGTTTGTGACAGGTTTAAGCTTGCACCTACAGATTCTTGCCCTATACAGGTAGTCCCCGGGTTACATACGGGATAAAGACTATAAGGACTGTAAGGTAGGTAAGTGGAATATGTTAGTCAGAACAGGTACATTATTTTAATAAAACAATTAGGACAAATGTTTGTCTTAACATAATATTCGGCAGTGTGGTGTCAGTTACTGTATAAAATCCTCTCTGTGAGCTAATCACAAACAAAGCAAAAAAAAAATCTTTATGGAGCCTAAAAATCTATTAAAACAAGAGTGCATAAATTATTCAAAAATACTGAAACCTGTAATATAACTATAAAGTAGCAGAAATATAATGGTTACATTCTATTCGATTCAATACAGTTATTTTGTATTGAATCCAATACAAAATAATTTTAAATTTCGGCCATGCCTCCTCACGACGGCCGCATGCACCGAACTTCCGGGGATAGCCAGCGCAACCGCCGGGGGACTGATCGGAAGAAGAGGACGCGACCAGAGGATGGGATTGGATGAGCAGAACACTGGAGGAAAACGGCAGGACCAAGTAAGGCTTTATTTATTATTTTGTTTAGCTACCCTAAGTGTGGCTCGGGGTTACCACTATCAGCTGTTTTTTTTTTTACCCCTAATCACACTCTGGGTTATCACTCAGGAGGTTAACTTCTGGAGCAAGCTGTGTTTTGATATTCAAAAGAAACAACCGCAGAGTTTGTCTTGGTCATTAAAGAGTTACAAGATGCTATACATCAGCTCTGCTCTTAAGATCACCCACAACCTCAGCTGTGTTTAGCAAAAGATTTCTTCTGCAAGTCCACCCCACTGCCCCCCTCCAAGCCTTGGTCCTGCACAGGAGGCAACAGGGAAGCCCTGTTGTATCTAGGAGTGGTCTGTATGTCAGGTGTCCTTAACCTGTACTGTACAGCAGTTTATTTCAGTGTTATGTTCCTAATTTTCTGATGCGATGCTAGTGGCAGACTGCAATACATGAATCATTTGTCATTTTGTGCAGGGTTACACTGCAGAAGCCCAGCATGCACTTACATCTGTGATACAGTTGTGAGCCAGTGTGTTCCTAAGTAGGTTGGGTTCTTATGTGTGGAGATTTAGAAACGAATTTGTCAGTGACTCCACCTTGATTGGTTTATTAGTATGTGAGCACATAGTATGGGTAGTATAGCAGGTAAGTTTATACATTTTGGTCCCTTCCATTTATATCTACCAAACTGGATCTGGTTTCCTTGGATATTTTGTCGCTTGAATACTAAGAGATGTAGGATTTGTTGGTAAATCTTCTCATTGGAACTCTTCCCAACTGTATTATAGAACGCGGTAGAAAGCTCCTAGCCCCATAATGTTTAAAATGAACCAATAGGAATACCATACAGAGTAAAATTCACCTGTCTAGGATCTCCATTTTCTATTGAGGTATATCTGCACAGCACCAAACCACATTGTGTCCGTTATTGAGTTTGCTGCTGGTAGTTTTTAATGCTGGTAACAGTTTCTTGGGATCTGATGAAACTCACTACAGAACTATTACATGTTCATCTATGTGCGTTATTACATAAAGAAACTCTTCTTTAAAAAACTATGTAATACAAGTGGCCACCTAACTTAAGCAGCAGCTTTCAAAGTCTTTTTACTTTTTTTTTCTTTGTAAAGTTTGAAATTTATTAGCCTCTTAGAAATATGTTGTTGTGTGTTAACGTTTAGTTATTGTTACTTAAAAGAAGGTGCATTACGTGCAATTTGTTTGTTTTTTAAAGAAGAATTGTTGTCTTTAGCTTAGAATGTAGGCTGCAGATGTCACTGTCACTGGTATATTCACATTCTCCTATATTTTACAACATAAAGCACACCTTTTTCCTTGAGGTTAGATATGAATCATTAATTCTTGGCATACCATATTGCTTGATATCATTCTACGTCATCTATGGTTAGTGAGTATGTTATTGACATTTTAAGATCATGAAAACAGACAGGTAATTGCAATGTGACCACAGACAAACAGGTTAAACTAGCATTTACTTGTTGACTATTATGAAATCGATTTTGGGGCCAATTTGCTCTCAGCAATATTTTTTCAGTAATCTGCTTTTAATTAGGTTTGTTTTTTTCCACTTAAATCAGGGAACAGGGAAAACTTTTTATTGCACTTGGGGTTCGATTAGAGTTGTTTGGGAGGCCTGCATTGTTCTGCATGTAAGAGGAATTCAGGTGGAGGTACCCCAAATCCTGGAATAGTGTATTATTTTAATCACTAAAAGTGTTATCACTGTACTGAGTTATCTTTTTATGGGTGGGATGTGTTCTCCCCACAGGCAGGGAGCTCAGCTAGTTCTGGGTTCTCCCACATGAAGAACAGATAGGGCCACTTCAGACTTGCAGCTGACCCCAGAGCTCTACTGTAGAACCAGTAGATTGTGGCTTGGTTCCTGAAAGTGACAAATCACCACTGCCCACATGGTTGCTTTTCCTTTTCCAGAGTAAGAACCACACTGCAATCTCAGGGGCAACATGCAAGCATGTTAACCTGTGGTGCTGTTTGCTGCTCCTGGGCGCATAGCAGCAGTTTGCTATGTTCCTCAGAGCGACCAAACAAGCATTTTCCTACTGCAAGTGTGAAAGAGACCATAATCAGTCACAAGTGTAAGTGAAAGAGACAACACCTTTTCTATTGCTCCTGATCATGAAAAAAGTGTGTCCAGGTCTCGCTTGTGACCCAGCAATCTCACCATGAAAATAGAAAGTTGCCTCATTAAACTCTAACCCTCATGAGAAGAGACAGGTGGTTTACACATTGTCTAAAGAGATAGTTTAGGAATGGTATGACGTGGACTGCTTATGTGTCACATGCTTTTCCTGACATGGTAAATGTTTGTGAACAGAAACCTACACTATTTAAAGTTTTTCTGCATTTGGAGTTCTGGTACCCTCATTAATTTTTTTAGGGTTACCATGACAGCTCATTGACCAGGGAAGTGGGTCTCCCACTACATTCCACAAATTCCACGTTCACTATGTTGAGCACTGCTTCAACTTTAGAGAAATGAGTCTTTCAGTTCAGTAGTAGAAGTTGATTTGCACAGTTGACATTTTGAAAAATAATTAATTCAATGTTGATTTATGCATGACAGGCTTAACATTGCTTTCTGCTAGGCAAATTGCAAACGTTCCTGTCCACTACAGTAGAATAAATATAGAAGAATAAGTAAGTAAAAAAAAAAGTGTCTGCCATCATGATTTCTGTGTAATATCTTAACATCTAACAATAGAACACAGTATGTCAGCAAATCATTTGTTAGTTTAGGTAAAGAGTCGAGATTTCAAACATTGTGGCTTTTTCCACTCCTTTGTACTGGCTTATAAAAACATAGGAATGGCTGCTTGTACCCAGTGTGTACATTTGTAATTGGCATAGTATATTGCTTTGGAGCAGAATGAAAACATGTAGTAAGTAAACACATCAGATGAGAACAGTAATGTTTATGGTATTGCCAGTATGTAAACAGGTAACACTAATTATATACAACACAAAGGTGGGTACATTTGGTAGGTACTAGTTAAGATTTTTAAGTGCTGTACATGCAAGGAAAGCGTGTAAAACTTTTCTAAAACTTCCTATTCTACAGTAAATTGTCTGTTCCTTTGGACCCATAAAACGGTAAAAACAGCCACATTACACAGGCATTATTCTAAAAGGGTGAGTAAACTTTGTACTGAAGAGCCCAAACAGCAACAAAGGAAGCAGTTTCAGGGTGAATTAAATTAATTTAAAATCTCCTAAAGTGTAATGATGGGGAACAAAAATCTATAGTGTCACTGTTTAACTGCTTCATTTTGAAGGGTATAGGGTTGTGTCATTTAGCAACTATCATGGTAAAGTAGACTTAGAATTGCCATTCTTATGAGTATGGCACAGGTCAGCATTACAAAACACAATATTATTCTGGGTAAAATTACTCCAAAGAAAAGTATATAAAAGATTTGTCATATGATCCATAGCATTAACAAAAAATAAATGGCCTTTAGCTACCAAAACATTTTGACTTTCACATAACTAGAGACAGACCCAAAATGCTAGATTTCCCTTAGATAAGAGGAGTTGGCAGGAAGCAGAGTCTGCATGAATTGAGCACATATGTCTGTTCAATGTATGTATATTATTAGAATCTATATATAGATATAAGATGTAATTAAAGCATTATTTTCTTGAACTCTTTCACATGTATATTGAAAATACTAGATTAAAAAGACTATAAATACGCATTAAAGTATAACTAAAATATTAAAAAAATGTATCTGTGTACTCACTTGTAATATTGTATTGGCAGTATGAAACGTAAATCCTAGGGTAAAGGCTCTACAAGAAGAAGACAAGAAAAGAACATTATAAAAGTAGTTAAAAGTGAGCTCATATCTCATGAATTGTATTTATTTGGATTTCAATACACTTTAAAGCCGGCTTACTACATGACACGTTACTGTAATGCATTATCATCTCTGTTTTCTGGAGCTATTTTTGATGATACCCCAATATTCCTTGTGAATACACATGCATTGCAATACATCACAGTGCATAGACGATAAACAGAGTGTGGTTCACTAAAAGAAAAGTGAGTTTTTTGTACATTGTACATATGTACTTTTTTTGTACAATTGTACATTTTTTTGTGTATTGGCAGGCCATTCTGAATCAATGAGATATCCCAATGCCATGCATGTTGCTAAGAAAATGCTGCACATTACCCTGCATGAGGTAACATACTATAGAAGTGACATAGGTCTCAGTATATTACCATTTATAGTATCTATAAGTTCTGTTCTGTGTAATACATTGGTGAACACAGCCAAAATCTGCACCCGCACCTGGATTACATGATCTCTGGCATTCCGGCGGATCGGATTGGACGACGATCGTTGAACATCGTTCGTGTGTACGATCGTTCGTTGATCGTCCATGGTCTGAGCATGCGTAATAAACGAACATTCGTTCACTTTCCTGTCGTGCACATAGTTCCTCTATCGCTCAAACGATCGTATCTATTGTGTGTACAATATCTACGAACCCAACGATAATAATTGGAAGTGTGTACGTAGCTTAAGTCACACAACCTGTGTTGGTCTGCCTTCTTCCCACTGTGCTATCTCTTCCTGAAGTAAATTACATACATGTACTATACATGTCATAGTACTATGTCATCCATGTGATCTAAAACCCTGAAATATAAGGTTAGGCCACCTTCTTCCGTTGCTCCATGGTTTAGTTCTGATGCCCCTGTGTCCACTGTAGGCCATTCCTTTAGTAGACAGGGGGTAAGCATTGAGATTCTGACTGATATGCAGGTGTGCTGGCCTAAAAACAGCAGGCTGAGATACATTGTGTGTTCCAACACCCCTCTAATGGCCATCATCAACAGCAGTTCTTTTGAGGAATCAGAAAGATGGACAACCCTGCCAACATGCAACAGTGAGCCTAAGAAGCCCATTATCCTGTCACTGGTTCAACAGTTTTTCTTTCCTGAAACTATTTTTGGTAGCTACTAATCACTGCATACTGGGAACTCCCAACAAGACTTGCTGTTTCAGAGATACTCTGGCCCAGTCTTCTATTTATTACAATTTTGCCCAGTTTAAAGTCGCTCAGTTTCCCACACTAATTTTTTCTCCTTCACTTTGTGACCTGTTGGCATAACCCACTTTTCCCAGATCTTTCTGGCTGCCATATTTCATCCTAATTCTACATGGATCCCATATACAGACAGATAAAGTGGCTCTTGAACTTATCACAACCTGATTGATTGTTGTAAAGATGTAGTCTAACTCAGGAAAGCTGCACATACTTGAATAATCAAACTTTATTCATTACAATCAAATCGAAGAAAAGGTAAATAATACAAAAGGAGCAGGAATATAATATAGGAAATTATTACTGGGCCATATTCAACAGAGGCCACATACTGGCAGAATAAAAAAGTAGTAGAACTAGTCATTTCACAGGGGTGTAGGAGGGAAATGGCCCAAGACAATTGACAGGGGGGGGGGTATTAAAAGCAAAAATATAGTCCTAAATGCATTGTTTCATGCAACAGAGTGGGGTTTTTTCCAGACTTCTATAAGTTCTATGTTAGCATAAAATGTTTACAGGAATGCTTGTGTCAGTTTGCTTCCTTATATTCGCTTGTGACCATGAACTGTCTACATTGACTAAAATGGGGAAGCCATAAATACAAGTGACAGAAAGGAAGTTTTTTTAGTAAGACAGTTAAGATTTATTACTATGTTAGAGCAGGAAGATGAAGAAAAATCCACTGAACTTAGTGCATTACATGTCCTAACTGCCCCAAGAATACTTAGGAGTTTACCAGGAGCATCTTGAATGTATGGTCAGATATAGGGAAGATTAGTGTGGCCTGCTAAGCTGTCTACACATTACCTACACTGGTTGGTGTATAAAGATTGTACATAATAAAGGGTCGGTCTATCCAAGCAAACAACACTAGAGTACTAAGCTGGCTAGCAGTTTCATACACCTCCAGTGCACTTCAATGGTTTCATCTCTGCATTTAAGTTCAAGTCTGCCACCTGGCACAACCTTTACAAACACTTTCAGTTGAGTTTCCAATGGATTTTATAGTGTGGAGACTACACCAGGAGTCACAAGAAACAGAGGAAGACAAAAACAATGAGATCTCATAGCCAGAGACATTATAAAGTTTAGGAAACCAGCCAAAGATTCAGCCTAAAAAAAAAAAAGACTTCAGGTCAGTGCATTTCTTCACAAGATTTCACTTCGCATGTATATCTTTTCTACATCAAAGTTTTATATGTTTTGAAAAAACAACACACTGTTTTGTCGTACATTTTTAAAATTACAACACACATTCTGTTCTACTAGTAAATTAATTCAAGGTGTGGCTAAGCAGCCGCTTTATATCTATAAACAGTAATTTCATGCCTTTTAAAGTTATAGAACTATTCTCATTCTAAATTATCCTTCTGGTTTTCATTCCTACCCCACCAAGCCAGGACCATTACTTTCTGCTTTACCCAATTAATCAGAATTATGAAATTAAACAATTTCACTTTTGTCTTTTTATCCTGTATTTTATAGATTTCATTGAAACTGTATGTGGTTGGTACCAAAGCAAGGATGAATTAATCCTTTTTACTAATCATTTTAGTCAACTCCTCCCAAATATTTCACTTTTCTACTGTTCAAAAGTATCTCTTAAGACAGAGGTAGGCAAACTCCAGCCTTTAGGCTGAATACGGGCTAGCCAGTATTCCAGTCTGGCTTACTGCCCCCCTGGTTATTTATTGTTGGATCCAGCCTAATTGAATTGTTGCGTTATCAGGAGTTCCTGTGATATCATTGATACCATTAAGTTCCCGCACAGTAACCCCAATTACTATGGCTAAAGTGCAGAAGCAACGTGCAGCTACCAGTCTCCGAATGGTTGACCTTGAACGTCATGTCTTGAACCCCGAATAGACTGGCAAATTTTTCTTCGTCCAACATGGCAACATAGCCCTGTGTTTAGGTCGAATCTTAAGAGGCATTTCGATGCCAAGCACGGGCACACGTACAGAGACTACACCACGGATTAGCGGAAGACTGAGGCTGCTCGCTTGCAGTCACGGTTGGAAAATCCTTTCCTTGAACACCTTTTTTTTTCTTAGGCCTAGTGTGTCTTCCTGACCTCCTGAAATGGCCTAGTAGTCCTAGTAGTTTGCCGACCCCCGTCTTAAGCACTGCATTTCAAAATGTAACAAATTTTCTTAAGAAAATACTTGATTTCACATTTTTTTATCCTTTGTTGCATCTTAGTGCTGCTTATATGTTGTAGTCTCTTTGCAGCAATTTCCTTCCTACATGTATGAACTCCACCAATGACTCCATGGTTTTTCCCAAAACTTTTTTTAATAGAAATAGTTGCCAACTCCTCCACAAAGTGGTTATTTAGTCTCCAACAGAACCCCCTATGGCAGAGTAAAAAAGCAGGATCACAACTGGGAGACAGAGGAGGACCATTGTTACCCTGTATCAGTAAATGCCTGGACAATGACCTTCATTACAGGATCACCAGGTATTATTTTAATTTCAGTTTTTGGTTTCCATGGGTTTTTGTGTCAAATCAAACAATACAGCACAATATACAGTCATTATGTGGCAAACAATTTCACATAGGTGTAAGGTATACAACAACGGAATTTAAATTAGGACAAAGGCGAGACATAAATTAAACATTAAAAGAAAAAGAAAAAAATGGACCAACAATTAGACCCCTAGTTACACCTGATAATCTTGTTGACAAGGCTCACTGTACTGTATTTTCAGAGCAGCTGCATTGTCATCCTAGGATAGGACTACAGGGTGGGAAAGGTGTTCTTGAGTTTGCAGTGAGGATTGGGAACAATGCTAACTTGTAACTGCATGGGGAACAGATTCAAGAGCCCATGTGTGCTATCCTCCTAGATGGGAAACAAAGCAGTTTGTCAAAAGGGCATGAAATATCCGAAATTCTTGTTTTAATATTCATAATTATACTATCAATCTGGACTAAGGTAAATGTTTACCTTAAAGATGAAATCATTTGATTTAATGAATAGAATACAGTGTATACATAGGGCTTATCCAGAAAATACCACCCATGCCATCTTAGCTCCTCTCTGCAGCTGTATTATATGGTGATATCCTTCCTGTACCCCATACCACAAATATATACAAATAAACGTCATGAATAATTTGTTATCAACCTGTCATGCAACCCCTAGTTTTAAAATGGGAAAAAATGTTTGCTTACACTCACATGAGAATCAATTTCTAAACTCAGGTGTGTATTCTGCTATATACAGGGCTGAGCCACCATGGTCTTTGTCCTGTATTGCTTAATTTTAATTTTTTATTGTCTTAGTACACTGAACTCTGGGCCAGTAGAGCAGTCTACTAGAATGCTACTTAATAAACTTAATAATAAAAAATCAAAAATAAAAAAATTTGAGCAGGTCGGTTCTTTATTACAGAAGGAATAGGCAATGAAACAAACTTACCTGCCTGATTGCAATTTTGTCCCTCAAACTACACTGAGCTGTATACACGATCTGGACATATCTTACTGCTGGGAATAAATGAACCCCCATGTGCATGCATGGAAGTTTTGTCATTCCATCTGACCATCAAGTTTGCCAAAGTTCCCAAACCTGGAGCAGGACCAGGTGAAGATGTCGGCGATGGTGCCAGAAAAAAGATGAGTTTAGTTACAAATTGATGTTTAGGTCTAGTTTTGCTTCAAGGGTTTTTTATAACAAATTCTCTAGCTGATCAGGCAATAAAGCAATTCCTGCCTATAAAGCTTGTCTCTGAGCCCCATGTCCAGCACAAGTAATTCTACTGGCCTGTTAGGAGGATCATCAAGTGCCCTATATTTAGGGAGTTCTGACTGTCCCAGTTAATATAAGGAGGAAAAGGGTACAGCTATCAGTGTTTATTCTTCCTTCTTTTCACTGCCCTTTCATTACACCCCCCCTTTGTTTTCTGTCTCCTTCTACTTTTGTCCTTTGTTCGTTCTTCTTCCAAGTGAGAAATGAAGAAACATTTATGTGGGCCACAGCTTCCAGTGCCCCTTTGCAAATAGTTTACTTAGAGATGGCTGTATGTAATAATAGAAGTTTCTAAAGTTTATATAGTAACCCTAGACCTAGATTAAATATATATATAATGATAATCATACTCTTTGCCCAAAGGCAGATAGTTGGGGGGGTTCTCATATTCTAAGTATTACCTCAAACAATCTACAGAACATATTTAACAAATTACAAAAGTGTTTATTTACACATAATGACAATGTACAAAATCACCAAACACTGTTGTAGTCAAGCTGTACAAAATAGCCAGTAACAAGGTATTTCTTCCAACCTAATGTACCAAATTGTTCAAGGACCATAATGTAGTCTTAGCAACCATACAATAAATCACTTCATTACACATTGTCTTCAGACCATAAGTATGGTGTTACCTACATAAAGCTTTAATAAATCATAATAATTGATAATAACAAAAATGATAAGGTGCTCACTTGCCCTGCTTCAATGAAGAGAATATGAAATGAATTAATACACTTGTTACATCAATACCACTTTGTTCATGGTATAAAGGAGTACCAATGATTGCCAGGCATTACCATCAAGGGTATGTATTCATACAATAGAACACCGACATATAAATATACAGGGACCACCCAACGTAAATGTATTCCAATGAGAGATACTAATGTAGGATAACCACCTAAAGAAGGTAATTCTCAAAAAAATATTATACAATAATATGAGACTTAAATAATAAAGACAGCCTCACAATGATTAAATAGTAGAGTAAAGCTACGTACACACGTCAGATTTTTATCGCCCGATAATCGGCATCGGCCAATTATCGGGCGAAAATCTGCCGTCTGTACAGTCGGTGTCGTCCATCGTCCGGACGACCGACCTGCCGGATCCACGGACGATGGACGACAGCCGATCCTAATAAAAGGGAAGGGGAGAGCGCGCAGCAGGGTGCCGCTCCGTCGTTCTCCCCCTCCCCTCTCCATAGAGCATGAATGGTGCTGTATGTACAGCACCGTTCATGCATCGTGCACTCCCTTGTCGTTGGAAAGGATCGTGAAAGATCCTTTCCAACGACAAAAATTGCAAGTGTGTACGCAGCTTTAGTAAATTGAACAATGTAGTGTGCACAAATATTATGCAAACAACTTCAGTGATTCTAATATGAATATCATTTCATGCTTTAATCCTATTTTGAGTGGCTCCTGATATATGCACAAGTGTAAAAAAAAAAACTCTGACCTAAATTAAAAAGTTCTTCCTCATTTTCATGCAAAAGCAAAGCAAAAAAATGTTCTCCACTTTTTGAAGCCCAATAGCCATTTAATAAATAATATTTAAAAAACTGGGAACAGTAACTATTAAAAGTGGAGAATAAAGGTATTGTATTATCTCTAATATGGTGATCAGAATCTCCAGTCACTTGAATGGAGTAACACTGAATAGGTAGTAGTGCATGGCCCAATGACATTTATTGCAGCATACCACTACTTTCTAAAGGAATGATCAGAAGCAAAAGAGATAAACCGGATGTTTGAATAAAGAGGTGAATTCCATGGGTCTTTTTAAAGTGGTGATTCTATAAAGCAAATAGCACAAAAGTGTTGTTAAATACCAGTAAAGTAGCAGTAACTCACAAGTGCTAATTGTACTAAAAAGTAGAAACCTTTTCATCTGAACACCACTTTTATGGAGAACAAGTGGAGAACAAAAAGGCGTCCCTATTTTTTTGGTGAACAGGCAGTTTGCACCCTATAAATAAACCCTTAGGTATAATTTAAAGTGACCCTGAACTCTATTTCAAAACTTGGGAGCAGACACCACATAATGAGTGCTATTAGCTTTAATAACCTAAATATCTTTTTCCTGTTCCTCTTTCAGAGGTCAGTTTACTTTATTACTGGATCCTCATTTTCTCATTGCTAAGCCATTCAGGCCACTAAAGCGTTTCATTGTACAGCAGAATTTCAGCTGACAAGCACAACCTGGTAAACATTTTATTTTGTTTAAATATACAGCAATCAGCAAATATCTAAGGTTTTATTTACTCTTACCTAGCTAATTTCTTTGGGAAATCCTGGGGCAGGGAAGGACCTGTAAGGATGCAGTGGGAGATCTGTGAGCAGTTAGACAGATCTTAATAACTCAAGTTAAATATATATATATATATATATATATATATATATATTAAGAAAAATTATGTATTGAACTGCTTTGATCAGGGTTGACAAAGCAAACGTAAAAACAACGCTTTTATTGTTCTTGGAAAAATTTTCCTTTAACATAGGATTTTTTCTGTTTGGATCTCCAACATACTGATTGAGGTCTGTTGTTTGCCATGTTATTCAGAGTAGGAAAGGTAGGCAGGTTAAAAGCAGAAACATTTGAGAACAAGGGAAAATAATCTACTCCACCCAGCCCTGTAACACAAAACTGGTTGGTATTCCTGTTAATAAACCCTCTAGAGGTTATGCCAATTTTTTAGCTGGCTCCTTTCCTAGAAGATATTGCCTGACTGAACAATGCTGGAAGGTGTTAATGCTGGAAAACATCACTAACTCAGAACTCATAAAAATGATTCTCATGAAGGAATGAATTCTGAAGCCTGGTTTATATTTATCCATTCATGGCCATTGTCTGGTTCTGGAAAGTGCACTGCTGATCTCATAGTTTGTGTAGCTGTAAGAAATAATACCAGAAGATTAGCTACATAGCTTTTAAAGCGGTCTGGGTGAGTTGAAATCATAAATACTTTTATAAGGAATTAAAACTGCAAAAACTAATTTAAAAAGTAACCCAAAGCAACCAATCATTATCAAACTTTATTACCTCTTGTAAACAGCAGAAAGTAAAGTCTGATTCATCAGATTTTGTTTATAGCACTATACATATCACCAATGCGTTTGGAACTTAATTTAAAAACAAAAAATGCCTCTCTATGATTTACTTCTTGTCAAAGGGGCCACACATACTGTATATAGTAAGGATCCTAGAACAGCATTGGGCCCCAAATATTCAGATTACAGTGGTAAGATATATCCCAGCATAATCTATCAATTGTTAGGCAGAGTTGAGCCTGTGTATACAGTATGTACACTATCCTCTCCATTGCAATGTGGCTTTGCACACAGTAAAGTGAGACTAAAAAGCTGTATTAGTGTAGGCAATTGTTCTATTGAAATATCTGCAGTTACATGCAATGTGCCATGACACCTTGAACCAAATTCCCTGCAAGCAGGAATATAAACGGGCCCTCCTAGGGCCCCATGAACATATAGTAGTTCTTTTTGATTCCCTTGACTTTCAGAGGTGAACAGTGAACACAACTAAGTGCTTTAGACACAGCTATCAATATGAAGTGAGAATTATGTGCTTCTTGGGTGTTTGCCACCTCAGTGCTGAGACTGATTAACTTAATCACTTTGCCCTTAAGATGACACTGAAAACAATCTGAATCTGGACAAAAAACCCTTCAATACATCCAACAAACAATTGTATGTCAGTGATGACCCCAGGGTTATTTGTGGTCTGCATAACCAAATTATTTACTGCTCAAGCTAAAGTTACATTACAATAAAACAATATGTCTGAAAACTTTTAGAGCAAAGGGCTTCATCATTTTAACAGAATCTATTTATAAAGCAGTGCATCTGGTTTCCCCAAAACATTCCCTGGTGGAGAATGTTCCACATCCATGTATTTCAATAGCAATAATTGATTCTTCTCCAATGTCAGAATTACTGCTTAATAAACAAACCCCCTAATGTAATATATATCAGCCTGCAATTCAATGTCTTCTCACCTTCCTTTGTTTGCTTACTGTATCATCTGCTGTGATATTCAGTGTAATGAAACAAATTAGTTACATAAAATCAAAATAAGAATTATCAGTACAAAGTAAATATACATTAGGGAATGGTTGTTAGGAGCAGTGATTACAAAATATAATGGTATGTACCCAACCCAGATTTTTTGCACAGTGCCAGGACCTGCAGATGTGTGATGCTGCTGAACAAGACTCCAATGTGTGTTAGTGCAGTGTTAGCAGTTGTGTACAAAGTGGGGCTGTGCATGCTTTCCTTCCTCTTTATAAAACACATGCACCTGGTAAACTGACATCTAACAATACTCTACTGTTTCATCGTTTTCTTTGGCTGAATTTAATATCCATGAGATCAAAATATTGCACATCTGCTTCCTGCAGAAAAACATTAGGCAAAACATTTAAATAAGTGGATTTTTACCTGTGCATGCTAATTCATTTTGAATTTTTTTTTTAGAAAGAAAGTCACATGAAATACTGGGCCTGCAGTAAGTACCGGTAATTATGTCTTCTGTGGTTTCCAGAAGAGGTGGACCTGATATTATATATATATTAACTGGAGACTCTTGTGGACTGTGTTAGATATATCAGCTACTTGTTTCTAATTCACATATCCATCTTCAACCAACAGGGTTTTCCATATACAGTACCGGTAACAATATGAACCATTTAAAAAAACTTCCTTATTCAGTACTTCCTTGCTTCGTATACAGAGCATTTACACCAAAATGTCTGATTTCTACATGCTTCAATTTCTGACTTTAAGTATCATACACTTCAGTATTTAAACAGAACATTTTTAAGTGTAATTTCTCAGTCCACACATGAATGTAAACATTTATTGATGTGTATTCATTAATAAGATAAGGCCTCCATGCACAATGCATGAACGAGTGTTGTACATACAACCCCATTCTGTTCTATAGAGAGGGGAGAATGACGAAGCAGCACCCTCCTGTGCTCTCTCTCCTTCACTTTCATTCCACCAGGACAGACAACAGAATGACGGACGATGAGCGTTCTACACACACCAGATTCTTGTCCAATACTAGCCCTGAGGCGATTAACGGACGAGAATTATCTGACGTGTGTACACAGCCAGTGTAAGTCAGGGAGTGCTTTGCTTTTTTCATTCATAAAATGATTAAGCAAAGATATGGCTTGGTTGTCATTGCACTGCCTTGTTTTCATGAAACATGACAGAACAATGCATTTGATAAGGGTTTTCTTGTGCCATCAACATGGCTGCAGAATGGACTTTATAGTGTTCCAGAGACTTGAGTAATTTTTTAAAATAAATTTGGATTTAGTTAAAAGGTTGAAATGGACCTTTGTCATAGATTTTTGACTGTCTGTGTCCATGGTCAAGAGATTCCCTTTCACTTACTTTATTCCAGACAGTAGTAACCAGCACTAGGAAAAATAAAATCATGCAGAATTTATAACCACAGCACTGCACACATCGTGCAAGGTAAAGTGCTACTGTGCTTTGTTATGCACCTAATTTTAGCAATTCAATCGCAAATTCAAACGCTGGGGTCCCATTCAAAAAAAATGCCACAACTATGTACCAACACGTAATGTGCCTTAACATGTGTCACTGCAATACACATAGGCAGAGAAATGTGTTTTGTCCCTCAATAATTATAGAAATGTAGAAATGATATAGAAATGACGATCTTAAGGTAATGACATCCCTTCCCCATGTAATATTTGGAAGGAGTGTGCCACATCATGTAGTTATAAGAGCAGAAAAAGCAAATTTGTGAGGTCATGTCTGTATGCACGCAGATACATTGCAGATACTTTGCATGTCATTGTTGTTTTCTGTCTAAAATTTAAATAATATATTTGCTTTGCCTAAATTTGTTAACTGTCTACAAATATCATGTTCTGTTTGTAATTTGAAAAACTTTCAGTGTGTTTCCTAAAACATATAAACACATTTATAATTACCGCATGTAGTCCCAGAAGAAAATATTTGCATTATCATCATCTCTCCACTTGCCGTCTGTATATTAATCTGAATTTGAGTCTTGTATACACACAACTGCGGCCTCTTCACAGCAATTTCCAGGTGATCTCACCCAGGCACAAACACAAAGATGACCTGGATGTCTGATCCATAAATTGCATTTTCAAACAAAAGAGCACGCCTAATTTGTCATTGTGTCTGATTTTATACTGCTATTCAATCTATCCAGGTTACATAATAGCTATCCTGCAATTGCAAGAATAGGAGTTACAACTAATAATCTGGTCTAGATTTTAGAGCATGATGACATTATTAGTTGCTTTTAAATTAGGCTAAAGTTTCATTTTACCAATTCTGTTTGTCTGGTTGCTGTTCTTATCCTCTGTATCACTGGCCCAGAATGAGTATACAGCTCAGGGGTTCAGATAATTGTCATAAAGTTATCTGCATGATTGTTTTATGTGTCTGATTGAAACTACCACACCAAAAGATCAGTATTATATACAGGTAATCAGTATTCTTTACAGATGTTTCTTTGTAGAAAATCTTTCGGTATACATACACTTTAAATAATTTACATGTAAATATTTTAAAAAATTGGATAACATTACAGATCTACAAAACAATAATTTTAAAGGTGCTTTTCCATCACTGGTATTTAAACAGCTGCTATGGATGTTATATTGTGCACACATTTAACCTATATATGTTATGCACTATTTCTCCTTTCATGACTTCTTGTTTTGTATTCCATATGGTATGCAGGCTAGGCTGCTGTCCAAAGTTCTGCCAAGTTTCTCCTATTTGTATCATCTGGCTTCTGTTTAAAAGTGCAGTTAGCGAGCTGCATAGTAATCTTTTTATAAGACCCCTTAAAGGAAACATCCAGCCAGTCTGTTCATGTAATAAGAGTGGTCTCATGACTATACAGTGGCTGCACCACATAATGTATAAATATAAAGGAAATGTATACCTTTTCATAGATTAGATGGGGTCAATTTATGAAAGTAACAACTTTGTTTATATGTTTATAAAATTATAGTAAACATTTTCTTTTTGTATACAGTTGGGTTGTTTCCCGCAATACAATATATCTCAAGTGCAAGTCTACCAGCAGCCAACACAATAAATCCACTGAATGTCATGTGGATGATATCTTAGCTGATGTTAAAGAGGAACTCTCAACCTTCTTGTCAGAAAAAAGTAAATGAAGCAGTAAACTTTAGGTAGAGAAGTTGATTTATTATATACATCAAAGGGTGGCACCAAAATGTTTTTTATGTATACCACAAGAAAAATCAGGTAAACATAGATGTATTCAAATAATAATAATTATTTTTGTTTATCTTTACACATTGTATGTACTATACTTATCAAATGATAACTGTTGTTAAAATGATATTCCTAGTGTGAGTCTCTATATCCCCTGAGGAAGTCAAATATGCAAAATGCGTTGGAAAATGAGACTAATCGTCACTACTTTGGAACATAACAGTATTTGACATGAAGACACTGGTCTTATGCTGTACTATATTGAGCCTATTAAGTTTTGTTATGTCTTACCATATTGAATGTATGTGTATACCTTATTGTTATTAAAATATTATTATTTTATCTGCTTTAACAATTGCCAAAAAAGCCTCCCTTTGTTCGTTTTCTTCTATTTGTATTAGTTAAAAATACATATTAACAACATCCCAAAAATACAATGTATATAACAAAAAAATGTATATAAAAGCAGTATGATGGTAACATCTAATAAACTGAATCAAATACATAACTCATTCTAGAGCCTAATCCAAAACCCTGTATATTTATTACAATAACCAATTGATGGAAGAGAAAGCATGTAAAATGTCACATCAGATATTACAGTATTAAGTGAAACAATTAAAATATGTGCACACTAGGAATTTCCTTTAACCACTTCTAGACCTTAGATGTAAGAGATGCCTTAAAAAGATCTACAAAATTCCTAGGCCATATCTCCTACACCCTGCTCCTTGTCCTGTGCCGCCACTTCCTCGCCACTATATCTGGTAAATTCAAATAAAACTTTTCATCAGAAAACAGACACTATCTTTAGTTGTGCAAAATATATTTTTATTCTCTGCACATAACTACCATGCCACTTCACAGATTTCTGCATGTGAGTTCCAGTATATTTCCACATACAGTATTTGGCTCAAACCTCATAAAGCAAATATCATACAAGGTCTATCTAGTACAGAGACATGAGTCAGCATGGAAAGCTGTGCTATATTTGCCAGGAGCTCCACCACAGTAATGACAAGCCCAAGCTGGCCTCACCTGTTATGAAGAATGGATGAGTCTTATCTGCAGGACACGTCTGCATGCTGAATCTCACTGGAAAGCATGACTCTTCATGCTTCTGCCTTACATTCCTTCCTCTTATATGTTTCCTGACACTAATTCCAGACTCGTCAGGTGAAATAATTTATACTGTCCCCTGTAAAAATTCACTTAGTAACCTTGCAAACAAAATACAGTATGTAAAATAAATATTCTAAGCAATGCTATGCAGCATATTGTGCAGAATCATTCTCAAGCCTACACAAATCTTTTTCTTAGGGTGTCTGTTTAAATTTGTATCATCAGATAGGATTCATTGAGTAGCAACTACCTCATTTTTTACAAAATTACCAAAAAATTTGATAACCTTAAAATTGATATATCTTTCTACATTATGAAATGACAATGATTGCTTCTAGTGAAGTTGAGGGCACACCTTCAAAATTAATTGCAAAGCCGCACTTAGGCCTTCAGAGGAATGGCTGGGTTGTATAAAAATCTGTGGCCACATGGGTAGTTTTAATCTCTTGCACACTGAAATCCTTGTTCTGCTAATAAGATGTCAAAAAGTAAATAAATCTTACAGCAGCAAGGAATTACAATCCCCCATGTAACCTTGCTTCATCTCTGTAACTATGGGTATACCTACAAACCAGTGCATATGTAAAAACTAATATATGAGCATTTATTGCTCCTTGATCAAATGTACCCTAAACTAGATATAACAAGAGAATGAACATCAACTTGTATGTTAGGGCAAAATAAAAGAAAAGCATCATTTCTGCATTTCTGTCAGCCTTAGAGATGGCCAAAGGCTTATTGGTGTCAGTTACACTGACCGGGGAGTTACAAATTGCTCAAGAAACCACTAGCAACCTCTGGAGGGACCCTGGATGAGAAATAATATCAAGGCTAACCATTCTATAATCCACAATAAGAACTGAGAGGGATAAATAGCCTCTGTAAGACAACACAGGCTATTAAAACAACAAAGGACAACTATGAATTTTGGACAAGGTCAACTGCTTATTTTATATGTTAACAAACTGAAAAGAAGCAAATAATAGGGGTTTCCATTTATATACAATTTATTTACAATGTGTACTTTTAATGTATATACAATGTATGACCCTACAGCCCATATTTAGAAAGCATGAAGGAGATCCAATGGTTTGTTGAACACCTCAGTAAATCAAACCACATAACTGAATGCAATTTTCCTACTTCATGTAGTACTTGGTGGGAATGTACACCTAGCACTTTTTTTGGCTGGTTAATGAAGACAAGAAATGAAAATTCTTTATGTGGTCACAAAATAATTTTTGGTGTCATCCGCTGGGTTATTAAAAGGTAATCATCATGCATCCCAATATACTTCCGTCAAAGTTTATCAAAGTGAACCATTTACGGGATGTTCTCATTTGCTTGCACTTTAATAATATGTTTTATGAATAGTATGATTTCTTCATACATCACTCCTATGCATCATTTAGATGATTAGCTGTGAGTTTGCATGTAATTTGAAATCCGCTTTGTAGGACGCCAGTCATTGCTCAGCATTACACCAGATATCTGAAGCCTTACTAATGTTCCATACTCACTTTCACTACCTGCAAAAAGTAAAAACTAAATACAAATATGTGGTACTGTATACTTGCCTAGCTCAATATTTAAAATGCTGCATTCTTATCGCTTACTTTTGAATAAAATACATAAATAATGTATGTAAAAAAACAGTTATTCTGCTTAGCAATTTATCTATCTCCATGACTGGAGTGACAATGTACCCAGGTTAGTTCCCACAGGTTTCAGTGACAGGTCATAGTAACTAATATGGGAACCACTACACTGTGATTTGTTATCAGAACATAATGCTTTAGCTGACAAGAATTATTGAGAAAGATATCCAATATGAAACAAATCAGGTAAAGAAAAAGATTCTCTTTAAATTATGAAGACTAACTTGTTCTTTACATTACACATGCGGGCTATTAAAAAATGTGCAAGTGTTTCATATAATCAGAGCTAGCTTGCAAAAGGAAACTCTTCTTTTGGTAACTGTATAAAAGATTACTGGATGTTCCTGTGCTAAAGGAAAACAAAAAGCTTCTTCTGCAAATTCCAGTTATAGCAGTGTATCTCCATCAAGATTGTGTAGGAGACATACAATATATGTCTACAAGGACAGCAGCTGTTTTACCTTTGTATCATGCCACAATGCCCCACATACTACCCCATGTCCTTAGGATGCTTCCCACATCACCAATAGTTTTACATCCTCTGACATTACAAGCTACCCTAGGAAATAGTTCAGCAGGATCTGGTGTCTCTACGGAGGATCCAGATGTCAGCAGTAAGCTTGAGGATCCTCCCAGGGCCATCTGGTCTCCATATGTCAACCTCCTTACCTTTTTGAAAAGGCCCAGGTGTAGCATGAAATGCCGTACGTCTGTAATAGAAAGATGGAAGGCAATGGAACACATTTACACAAACATAGGTTTGTAGTTGGCAAGCTTTACTGCACACCACTCAAAGAATAACAATATGGTCTTAACAAAGTCAAGTCTGAGAAGTTGGCAAACAAAATGTATTCCCTCCAGTACACAAGTAGGCTTTCTACCCAGCATCAATGTCAATAGCTTGGCCCTGGGTGGCTTATGCAAACCTCCTGCCAAATATACTGGGATCTATGTCTTTGTCTATGAAACTCCCCAGACCTCAATGCTGCATCACCACAAAAAGGTCTGGCATCTCTTTACATGTCCTTCTTTACTACTAGAGTAGTGCTCTGTACTATACTTTAGACTTTATTTCTTGGGCTAAAACTGGGGGGTTTAACAGAATTTAGTTAGCAAGGCAGGCATGTCAGTAGTATATAGTATTACTGAAGATAGGCATGTATGTGGATCATGCTGTTGATCTGCTAGCAGAATATTGCAGTTTTGTCCAGAAGATATAAAATATTTGATAAATTATTTTTAGCAATGTATATCATATACACCTTTGTGAAGGCAGCTGAGAATTGACCCTGGTAAAGGAAGGTTTATTTTCCCAATGTGTCTATGCCTAATTATGTTTATATAATACCAATCCTTTATACTTGCAGAGCAAAGCTGTTTTAGCTTAGATTTTAGTATTATCCCTCTGGCTGCTGCTGGGCCACAATCTGTATTTTTCCAAGCTTGTATAATAGCAGTTTACATGCTTTCACTTGTATGCAGTGTTTTACTAGTTAATAGTGCCTGTTTTCTTATGTGGGTTTACATTGTTCAAATATGTAATTCCCCAAATGAATTCACCTTTACTTAGCAAATTGCAGTCTCCTCAATGTCTCACCACATGGACTGCATTCCTTTTACCTGAAACAAACTAAAAAACCTTGCAGGCTACACCTAACATTACCATTTTAAAATTAGAGCCCACACTATTTAAATGTCGTTTCTGTATGCGGTGTTACATAAATTGCACACACCTGTCGATTTTAACCATATTTTCCATTCCTTTCAGGGCCATGCACAAAAATAGGATATACATAAAAATATTTATAAAATTACATGTAAATGTATGTAGGTTGTCCATGGTGTCATGGTAGTTTTCTACGATCATGCTGGTCTAGTGTCTTGAGATAGATAGATGATAGATAGATAGACAGATAGATAATATTTTTTTACTTAAAAGGCTAAAAGGATCTTTTTTTAGTGCTAGTAAAGGAAATTGTTGAACAAATAGGGGTATCATTAAGTGGTACAAATCTCTTAAATGTGCTATTAGTTTATGCTACTCAATGGTGTGGCATCATTGTGCAGTTTTAGAGGACAAGTCTCATGGTGCAATCATGGGAGACCAATCTGCATTATTGTAGCTGTTTACATTAAAAGCAATTTGACTCATAGATAAATCTGATTTTACCAGTAGGAGATACAAAATAGAGCCCATGTAGACTTAGTCTGATGCAAGGTTCTAAACCAGAGTTCTGCAGAACCCTAAGTTGCGCGTGGTTTCAGCCCCGTTCATCGCAGATAGATATCCATCCAACAGTGCCTTTAATTCATAGATTAATCTGTTCCAGAATAAACCAGGGAACATTTAAACCATCCCAACTATTTGGTACTGAAATAAAATAAGAAGGTGGTGGAATACATAGTATGACAAATGACGAACAAAGAAAGAGATGGAAAGCCAGAAGCAAACACTAAAAGGAGAATTTATGAGACAAAACAAAGAAATTGTAAAGGAAAAACAGAATTAAAAAAGCAGTGAGAATTTAGAAACTAATGTTCCAGAAGTGTAATAATACCTTGTGGTGTTCTGTATCACTAGGAGGAGTACACCGCCCATGAGTCAATGTATGGATTGTAGCCAGTACCACACTTAAGCAAACAGCAACATCAAACATATTAGATTGTAAACTAGAAACATGAAATAAAAAGAGATTAATTCAATGTTTATGGGTTTCCTGTGATCTCTAACTTTTTCTGGTGGTCAGCATATTAGTTTAATGGCATAATAGTGTCTTGTATAATTAGGCCAAGCCCAATGTCATTTTTCATTAAATGCTGTTTCCACCTTTTTTACAGCATTGAAATGGCATTCTGAAGAATCATGACTGCCCAATGTGTGTCAGAACAGCTGCTTGTAGTTTCCACCAAAGATGCATAATGCAGGAACATAATTATTTAGGAACTTGCTGCCAAGAGCTGACAATACCCTTCATGGCAGAATCAGCAGACTTAACTTTAATTAAAGGTGCACATTTAAAAAGTTTCAAAGCAAGTTTTGCAATGACATTAATATGGTAAAATTAAAATGAGTATATTTAGGAACAATTTGCATAGAGATTTGTTCAATGAACGTGTTCTGCAAAAATAGGATTGGGCAATGTACTTACCTAAACTAGAAATTTTCAAATCAGCCACACCACCATAAAATATTTTATTATAGTTTGCAAAGCAGTCATTAAAAGTTTCAGCGTATTCTACAGAACTTGTAGGTAGCTGTCCTCTGACAAGGCTCCGTATACGCTGCTGGTAAAACCCAAGTGTTGGTGACTATTAATCAGAAGATCAGTATAATCCTCAGCAATGTAATAGGGATGAAGTAGGGATAACAAGTGGTGAAGGGTGGGGGGTAACACAGGTATAACAAACTGCTTTTATTTTTTAAACGACATGCCTTTCAGCCTTATAAGAAGGTTTGTGTGTATGAGAAACTACAAAGCGCATTATGTACTTTTATGTTTCTGGGATTACAGGCATACATCCAGTGCATGTGACTTGGATCTAGAATTTCTGTGCACTGCATATTGCTGGTAATATTTCTGCCCCTGGGTGCTAATATGAAACTGGGACATGCAGACAAGAACCAACAAGTATAAAGAATTTAGCTTTAAACTTACTTTATGCTAAATTAACTGTTAATAATCCTGTCACTTTTTTGGCACAACTAATTTCTTGCATAGTGAGAATAGCATTTATTACACAGTATTTATATAGTGCCATCATATTACGCAGCGCTGTACAAAGTTGATAGTGGTGTCACTAACTGTCCTCAAAGGAGCTCACAATCTATTGTCCCTACCATAGTCATATGTCATTAATGTAGTTTAAGGTCAATTTTTTAAGGGGAAGCCAATTAACCTAACTGCATGTTTTTGGGATGTGGGAGGAAATCCACACAGACACAGGGAGAACCTGCAAACTCCATGCAGATAGTGTCCTGGATTCAAACATGGGACCTAGCACTGCAAAGGCAAGAGTGCTAACCCCTGAGCCACTGTACTGCCCATAGTTAGAGAATTGCAAAGATTACTATTGCTGATTTCCTGCCGAAAATATTATACTGTCCTTGGATTCAATACTTTCCAGGACACTGACCCAGAACAAGCAGAATGAAGAGCAGGTCATTGTGAAATCAGAACTCCTCTCACTCCTAAGAGATAGAAATGTGTATACATGTCTTGGAATTTAGTTTCATACACCATATCCAATTTAGTTTTTGTGTCCTGTAAAGTATTTTTACATACTTTTTTCTTCATATGGAGGGACATGGGAGGACATGATCCAGTAACCCTGTGCACCTCTGTTGCAATAAATCACTTCTAATAGTAATAGATCACTATGTCCGTTATCTTTTGGCGGTAGACAAGGCAGATCTGGGTCAGCTCATTGTCAGTTAGGTCAGTCTGTGTATTTAAACATGTCTGCTAAAGGTCAAAGAAAGTGCCAGTGATGTCACAGGTGACCCTGCAAACTTTATTCTGTTTCCTTACCTAGATTGAGGCCAATAAAGAAAACAATTTTTGCCTGTCTTCTAGTTGGTAAATGGCTTAGTTTACTTGCTGTCTATTCATTTTCTGTCTTTATTTTTCTTTTATCACTAATTTTTTTTATCACTAGTCATTTTTAGGTGGGGTGTGCGGGGTCTGTAAATGTGCTGATTTGTGAAGCTGCTATATTACCAGTGATCATTAGCAGTCTCTCCCGAAGCATGTCTGCTCTCTACAACAAGGTCTTTGGCATGTTTATTTTCTGACCATTTCCTGTAGCAGGCCCAGTAGTTTTTGATCATTAACCAGGTACTATTTTGCCCAGGGCCCCACCTTCTCCAGAACCCCAAATGACAGAATGACAGGAGAGCAGGGAGCGGGAATGCTGTGTATTTCAAATTTATCCAGAGACACATTTTCAATCTCCCTTTTGTCCATTGGTGATGTTAGGGCTGCACTTGAGGCCCTTTGTATCATAAATTTGACCACCATTGTTGAACACACATTAGGCCTGATTTTAGCAAAGGACTTAAGAAATCCATTGCAGGTTTGCCTTAGAGAGCTTTAATAAACCAGGTCTATTGCTTGAAAGTGCAACTATATTTAAAACGTGTATGTTTGTAAGTCTTTGAAACGGTTGTACTCTGACCAGGGTGACCAGACAAGAAACCCTCACCTAACCATCAAGTCAAAAACAATACTCCCCACTGTCCTTGCTTCAGTAATTAATAAAATATTTATGCTTCCTTAAATCAACGGTCATGTGAAAAAGTGGTTCAAAAATAGGCTTTAGTAAATATCCCGCTTTCAATAAATAGTGTGATATTGTCTGTTCTCAACTTTGTAAGTTTTCTCTGTATTAGCAATTTAAGGGCATTTGCAGCTCATGAGGGATCAGTCTACCTTGCACTTTCCTTAACAGATTAATACTTTACTTACTTACTACAATGCCTATAATGCATATTTATATACATCTGATTTAGTATATATTATATAATAAATATATATTCATATAGTTATATTAATACAAACGGTTACTTTAAAAGCATAGTTGAAGTTAATGTACTGTATACATATCAAGTACTTATCATTCCTGATGTTTAGAAAGTACAAACTTTGTAGCAAAATAGTTACCAAAAATTCAGTTTTTACATCAACAGCGCCACCTATTGGTAAAACAATTGTAAATTACCAACTTCAAAATCTATACTTTTTTTTTTTTATTAGGCCCCATTCACAACACCACATTGCAGTATGCATACCAGCCATGGTCCATTGCAGTGCTGTGCCAATATTATTAAATAGCACCCCAATGCATCAAGAGAGCTCACCTGTGCTACAGTACACTGCAGGAAAAATATATTGTGTAAGGGGTCTTTAAAAGAAAATGGGTTGAGGTAAGGCAGTACAGTGGTGCATGTATTACCACCATGCAGTACATGAGTTCATTCCTTCTACTGCCACTGAAAATGGTCAAGAAAGATTTCCAGTGACAAAAATGTACTGTTTGTAGAACACAAAGCTATTTTTTTTTTGTTTTGTCACAAACCTTACAAATACATTGTTTATACAGTTTGATTAAAAAAAAGTATACAGGCAGAGGATCTCTTCTGTAAATCATCAAACAGTCAGGAGTTCCAGAAACATAAGCTGCAGAAAACAAAGGAAAATGAAATAGAAGGTAACGCACTGGGCCATTTTATGGTACCACCAACTCCTCTATATTAAATATGCTGACGTATGCTAATGTTCCATGTTGATTGAAACATGACATACATGGTATTTCATCTCTGCCAAGGGTCAGCTATTGTAAAGCTATATGAAGACAGGGTTTGCTTTTGAGAAGAAGAAGCTATATATTTTAAAGTACTTGCAGATATAATGAGGATCAGGAACAATTTAGTATTACCTACATCATTTGCTACTTAAAAACCATTAAACTACATATCCCCCCCCCCAAAAAAAAACTGAAACAGCATAAATGGTTATTAGACTTGGCAAATACCTGTAAAATAGTTATAGTGTTTGAAGCAGGCATGGGGTGATAAAATACACCTCTGTTTTCTCACCATACTCTGCATGCAGGGGATGTATATATGTAGAATGTAATCCTACTGTATAACCCTTAATAATGTTATCAACATTAAGCAAAAATTTCATAATCCTTGTATGGTACATTTTTTGCTATCTCCGACTCCAGATAGCCCCAAAATTGCCCTGACTCCAACTCCACAGCCCTGGATAAAAGGGAAGTCAGATGGCCTAAAGGTCAGTAATAAGAAGTTCCAATCGCCAGACAACAAAACCTAATCACAAAACGAGCAAATCAAAGCAGAGCCAAAAGTCATACACTAGGGCACTCTGCCCACTTCTATTAATTTCCAACCCATAGAAACAAAGGAACATACATGGTTTTCCCTTGCAGGGAATTAGTGTCATCACAGTCTGGTAAGGTAACATAAATTTAGACCTCCAGGCTATGATTGGGACCACTAAATTCTGCCTTTTCTTGTTGTGTCTTGTCTTACTCTGACACTCTTTCTTCAGAGCTAAAGGGCCAACCTAAATTTGTAGACCTTCTTGGTTTCCCATTATACAGATTTACACAGCCTTTCTGCCTAAGCCACCTGGCCTCAAGCTCCAATTCAACCGCTGTCTAAACTACTAATTAATTCTCTTTTATATTGACTAGGCAGGTGCTGCAAACTCCAATTTCTGGCCTGGGAGAACAATGTGGTTTTTGGCCTATCCATTTTCTACAAGGCACTCCGGACCTGGATCCCAAATAACGATTTGCAAATCTGCAGAACCACAATTTACTGCAGCCTTATCCAGGTCCTTTATTGGTTTTCCCAGTGGAAAATGAGAATACTACCAGATACCATCTAAACCTGGTTTTACACTTCTCATTACACTGCAAAAGGTATCTTACATCCAAAGCAAGGGGATCCAAAGGGTAAAGAACTGAAGATCAATGGGTTTTATACAAAAAATAAGATCAGCAAGAAATAACTGTCAGCAAAGCACACTTTTGGCAGTTGATAATCCTAACACCATCAAGGGCAAGGTTAATTGGGACAGTATTTGGCTTCTGGCCAATCAAAGATTAGAAGGAAGACCTGTAGCAAAGAGCTAAAGGTGGCTCATAGGTCACCAAGAGGTGGCAGAACAATGTGCCTGATCAGCCTCAAGTGGTGCAACACATATACCAGTGCACATACCAGAGTGTGTTCTCTGCACTATATATACTGCATAGAATTATTTGCTTCTAGTAATGTCCCAGAGGCCAGGTCTAATTCACTCATCAGGGGGTTATGATATCCTGTAGGGGTGTACAACTTCAGCATTCAGACTTAAACCTATTTATCTATTTTTATCATATCTTGCATCTTAGGGCTCTATTTATTATGCAGTGAAACATTCCCTGGAAGAGATTCATCCAGGTTCATCTGTTTCAATGGAAGTAATTGTTTGAATTTCAGATTCAGAGCTTTATAAAGAGATACAATGTTGTTTAATAACCCTTTTCACTGCTAATACTAGAACAATACATTGCAGACAACTCATTATTCTCTTTATCTTCCTACACAGAATTTGCTGGTTGTTGATTGTTTCATGATAGCCAATTGCTGATTGTTTCAGGATTAATGGGGGGAGGGGGGGGGGATTGGGATAGGTATGAACAGGAGTCATCCCCCTGTAGGTAAGGATGATAGAAAACAAAAGCAGCTGGAAGTGGATTTACCAAGCTTGGGCGATTAATAGGAAGTTGTAAACCTTGGTGGAGATTTTTATACACTGTATACTGACCTATGATATGATCACAAACTATTGTTTTTGGCAACTAAATTATGTGTTTATGGCCATATTTTCATAGCCTGAGTTTAAATAAAGTTAGTAAATTGTATCAGTTATCACATATGCCTGATGTATAATCTCAGGCGGGATCAGCCATTGTATAGTCTTTAAACATAAACCATTGTCTCAGCAGATGTTAGGCAAACAACTTGCTCCTCTTATCTCCAGACTCATTTAAATAATGTGCATTGCACAGATGGTCACAGAGGGGGGGAAGTTGACAGATCTGAAAACTTTTCAAACTCATAACTTTTGCAGCACTAACAATTTACAACATATACATATATTTTGCATATTCAAAGCTCAATCTACAAACTTAAAAAAGTTTCTTAATCACATAGCACTGCACACAGACATCTCACCATTTACAGTGTTTTTTTAAAGCTGACATTCCCCAAGAATTATTTGGTGGAGAATCTTTCAGGCTCATGTGTTTTCAGTGGTGGTACAGTATAAGATAATTTCTAAGCATTACTGCAGGCAGGAGCCATGCTTACTAGCATCTGTGGGGAAGGTACTTAACTCCGAATACAAAGGGGGCTTGGCCTTAAAGGGAGAATAGGGGGTGCAGAAACAAACCCTGCCTCACAGTTTTATATTTGGTTTTAATATCCTCCATAGTTACATTGAAGTTTTATTTTTATACCATGACTTTAGGTCAAATTTAAAATGATACCGGTGACTACAAAAGTGAATAAAGTTATATTTGACTTCACAGAGTGCCTCAGACAAGTACATTTTATATGGCGCCCAGGCTGTCCTGATATAGATCTGGCTCTGAACATTCATATTATTATAACAGGAGGAGATGTCATCCTATTACCAATAGATGCTATAGTAGCAGGCTTCAAACATGTGTACATACTGTACGTCACTGAAATAGGGTATAGAATACTGTTTGAGCATGTCTATTCAGTTTGAGCAACATTTAGCCAGAAAGAAGCTGATACTTGGTTTCAGTTGAAGCTAAAGTCACATTAACGCTCAGTAGGCAAAAAAGGTAAAACATAGGTGCCCCTGAGAAAGCACAGCACCCATTGTGTGTATTTGCTTAAGCAAATACTATTTGTTGCCTGCTGTCAATAAAAATTCTGGTGAGCATTTTCCATGCCAGATGGTCTTTAAGAGGTGTGACCATCCCAGACACCACCTGTCAACAGACACAGATACATTAAAACCCAGTTGTTTAGTAACAATAGTAGAGCTGTTCACTGTATACAGCAGGCAGTGGGTGCCAATGTAATGTGCTGCAGAAGTTTTAGATGTAAATATGTAAAGATCAGTGGAGACCTGTTGTTTTGAACACACAACAAACTTGGCTTGAAGGAAAAATGTTTAGTGTGTATGAAGTTACAGACAGGCATGAACATGTAATATTTTAATATGAGATTATAGCCAGCCTTACCCTCACACAATACCATAAGTATTAATAAATGAACTATTATTAATTGACCAAACTCTTAACCAGGAACTTTACTCAAGCGTGAGCAATACTTTTAGGATATGTTCATATCTGCTTCTAAAAAACATGGCTGTTAAATGGTCATGGAACCTACTCTACACAGCTAGGCTTCCAGGCAAAAAAAGTTTGTTTTCAAAAGCCTGTACAGGCTTTTATAGGTGTATGCAAGTCTACGGAGACGTTTGGAAGGCCAAACAACCCTAGAAGCTACATGGAGTTTCAGAACAAATGCTTTTAAAAGCCTAATGCCTGCAAACGTCTACAAAAGCCTCCACAAAAACTAAAAACAGACCTATTCATTTAAACTATTTTTTTACAAGTTTTTTAAAAGCATTTGCAGGCTGTAAAAAATGCTTGAAAAAGCTAAAAAACAAAAAAATTAAAGGTCTGAACAACAGAGGGTTAAGGATTAAAAGAGACATTTGTTAATATTGGGGAATTTTCAAGCATAAAAGAGTGCAGGGATCTACATCTTACAAGGTACACATTTCATTTAGAAACTAGGTGCACATGTAGCCCTGGAGACTCTAGCACTTGTGGTCAGCAGTGAAACTCACTTACCCATGGGGGATGGACAGCTGAAAACTCTCCCAGGGTGGAAAAAGCAGCATTCTCATAGCAGTAGCAATCAGGAAAGTGAAGGCCAAGTGTTTTAAACAATGCAATACAGATTATCATATAATGTATTAAAATAGTTTGGGAATATTTAATAAATAATTAAGAACTGAAAATATATATTGTATCCTATGTAACCTGTAATATGTAGTATTTTCAAGTGACCACCAGGGGGTAGTGATGTAATAGATGTGAGCAAACTAATGTGCAACACAATAAATAACATATTGTTACATTTGGTTACATCATGTAGAAACACATTGATACAAAATATATTTATAGGATTACAGTAGCATATTAGTTTGTTTTTTTTTAACTTAAATTGTTTACAGCCTTTGCAGTAACATTTGATTATGGTACACATCAAAATTTTGAGAAGCCATTGCACACCCCATATTTTGAAAATCAAATACAAGTAGTCCCCAGGTTAAGGACATCTGACATAAAGACGCCTCCTAAATATGAATGGGGCGGGGCTTCCCTGCTCGCTGTGTGCAGAATAGAGGTGCTAAACACAGCTGAGGTTGTGGGTGATCTTAGGGGACTGAGCTCTTTTTGCAGCCTCTTGAAACTCTTTAATGACCAAGACAAACTCTGCAGTTGTTTCTTTTTGCATATTAAAGCACAGCTTGCTTCAGAAGTTATTGAATGTCTAGGCTCCATTAAGATTTTTTTCTTGCTTGTTTGTGATTAGCTCACAGTGAGGATTTTATACAGTAGCTGACACCACGATGCCTAATAATATGTTGAGACAAACATCTGTCCTAATTGCATTTATTAAAATAATGTACCTGTCCCTGCTTACATACAAATTAAACTTAAGAACAAACCTACAGTCCCTATCTCATATGTAACCCGGGTCTACCTGTATGTGAAATGTGTATTTGCAATATTGCAATTACTTTGTGTACATAGATGCTTATTTATCTAACTGCAAATAGACTTTACCAGAACAATATCAATATTAATACACGGCACTATTTTTTTAGACTAACAAAAATTGCCAAGCGGCAATGGCCAAGGGATTGAGTTTATAATTGCCAATCTAGGGTAACCACCAATTCCTGCCATACAAAACTGATGCCCCAATAAGTGTAACATTATAAATGTGATCCGAAAAAAAAGCCTGGTAAAAGTGACCAGGTGGAACATGCTAATAGCTATAAAACAGTCAAATTGTTTACCCTCCAGTTACCATGATGTATGGCAGAAGCAGGGATATTGAGGGTCAACGGGCTTAAAAATTGCTAGGTGTAACAAAAAATTTCAATACTGTCATTTAAATTAAAATTAATTTTGACTAATTTAAAAAAGTAACATGCCATAGCCAAATAGGTGAGGATTTAATGGTAAATAAAATTATTTAGATTATTTTATAACTCTTTATGTAGAATGTTTTGTTACTTGATAGTACTTATAAGTATACTTCTCTTTCAGGTGGAATGTAAAAACTTGCCGACTTCACAAGGATCATTTCTACTGCCATAAATGTACTCTGAAGAAAAAATTCCGGGACATTTTTGTATGATCAAGTCGGAATTTTTTTAAAGCTGGGTGGGAGAGAAATTGTAGGTGGGTGGAAGCCCCTGTATTATATTGTAACCTAACTCATCATTACCCACCCAAAAACAGCCGGGTGGTGTACCCAGCTAAAAGGGGCTGGGGAGAACACTGATCTAAGTATCATGTCTACAAACAGAAACATAAACATGCATCCTCTTTGCCTATTGTTGGGAGTATAACATTTTTCATTATGCTATAATAGGAACAATTAACCCCACATCCACACAGAGGCTGAAGGTACGATGGACGATTTTCACCAAAACATGGGATTGGTGATAAAACGTTGTGCAGGCAACAACATGCAGGGTTGCGGATTGCTTTTCTTCAACCTAGATTTTATACAAGGTTATGCTGTGCTTCTGGGACAGAAAGTGACTGGAAATTTCCACCAGAATACACAAAAAAGTAACAGACAGCGGCAAAATACACTGCCTTTCGTTTAGTAAGAAATGTTAATTTGACTTTATACACAGCTATACCAGGTTTTGTACTAATGCTGACAGAACTTATACTCCATATACATGTGAGACAGATTTCATCTCCGATATTGCTATTGTGTTTTGCCTAGCAAAAAAACTTTCCTTTTGCTACATGTATATGGATCATCTGATTGAGGAAACAGTTCTGTTACATAGATCAATTGTTCCCAACACATGGCCCACGGAGCTTCAAAACTTAACTGTGGGGCATATTAATAATATAGCCTGCTCCAAGTGAAGATGCATGGGATGTTCCCTACCTAATATAGCAGGAAAACCTCCTTGTAATTCCAAAAGAGATCATAAAATGTTAGGTGATACAGCTCTGTATGCTTTGTTTTTTTTTCCAATTATAGAATTCTCATTGAGTTCTATTAGACTGCACCATCTTAACATTTTAAAAGCACTTCCCTGCTGACTTACTTGCCACCCAAGTCACTTCCCCTTTCTGTGATACAACCCTCTCTGGCTGTAAATTTATGTGGCTCTCTGTTGTTAGAGGCTGTACTGGGGGGGGGGGCACATTTGTCATAAAAACAGATACAATATTTTTTTTTTATCATTGTATTTTAGCTCTAAAAACAAGTGTACTTGTAAAGTACAACTATCCGAAATGCCTCCCTCTTTCTCCTTAACAGGCACCGAGAGGACCCAAGTACCCGGTTCTCTCAATATTACCAACAGGCATCAGGGGCTCACGGATACCAAAAGCTGCTGATTTGTTTGCTGCTGTCCAGCTTCTCCCTCTCATGACTATGGCCTTCACTTGGAACTAGAAGAGTTTTGATTATCATTACAGGGTAAGATGTTAGGCAGTCTATACCCGTTCAACATGTGACAGATGAACAAACTAGCCGTGTACATACACACTCAAGTTCTGCTCTATGGAGAGGGAAGGGGGAGAATGAGCAAGTGGCACCACACTGTTCTCTCCTCACTTCACTTGTATTGCAGTCAGGACTGATCCATGGACAACGACAGGCAAAAGCTGTACACACATCAGATTCTTGTTCAAGATGAGCCCGACTGTTCATATCAGGCAGGAAAATGCTGACATGAGTACATAGTTTCAATCTATCTTCTGTTAAAATAGTGTGGCTTCATGGCCAGAGGGCGAAGTGATGCTAAACTGTAAATTAAAAGTAGGTCTGTCACTGTAAGATTATGTAAACTCCCATTTCCATACTGATTCCAAATAAAACAGTTCACCTAAATGCTGTTCTGATCCTGTGCCATGAATACCTTCAGCTAATTATCATACAACGTGCAGCACAGTTATCGCTCACCCATGCTCCACTCAATAAAATGCCCTGCCCCAGACAGACAGCTTTTGGAAATATGCACATCATGTACACACAGAAGATCCTCCTCTCTACAGGGATCAATATGAAATACAAATTTATCTCATGATTCTACATTTATTCTCCTGCCATAAAAATATCTAGGATTATGTGTAAATTTGACATAGGTGGGTGCAGAAAACCTTTGCCACAACCGACCTAACCTCCTGCAATGGGCATGGCTACCCCTGATTTTATGCAAGCATAACAAAAAGAACTGTTTTTGTTATAATTCCATATCCCTCCCCCATTTTCTGGTACTTCCCCCACCTTCCAGATTGTAAGCTCTTCGGGGCAAGGTCCTCTCCTCCTTCTGTGTCACTGTCTGTATCTGTCATTTGATACACCTATTTAAGGTACAGCGCTGCCTAATATAAATCCTGTGCTATATAAATCATGTTTATAAATAATAATAAAAAGGCACATACAGTAGCAACAAATATTGATTGATGTTTTTCCTAGTAACATTATTTAAACCTATCCATTACACTACTTTTGGAAATGTTCCTACCATATGCTCTGGTCGGCAGGTTCTATGATGTGATGCTCATAGTTTTACTACCCAGACTGAGTAGCACAAATCACAGTGTAAACATCCCTTGTCTCTCAAGGTAAGGACAAAAAAAAAAATCCCTCCTGGCATTCTTTCCTCCTCTGCCAGACAAAACCACTGGCAACTCATTTGCAGTTAAATGGCAGATCGATAACAGATTTTACTGCTGTGCTCACACTGCAAGGTTCTTTTTAAATACCATAAACCAGCATCTACATGACTGTCACAGTAAACATGAAGCTACAGCTTATCTTATATTATCAAAGTAAATAAAGGATATTTGTAGGCAAACTTTACAGCGTGACATATGGAAACAATTATGGTTTGCTTTGTGCCTAGCTGCCTCTGACCTCAATACTTTGTCACTTACCTACAACAAACATCCAGATAGAAGTAAAAGAAATTAATTTTGACCTCCATACTTGCTCTGGATCAGCTATTCAAAAGGACAGAAAGCTTTATGCAGCGTTTTATATATTTACTGCATTTTTCTCCCCAGGCTCCTTTAGCTCGGTGCACCACCCGGCACTTTTCAGTAACCATCCGGCTGTTTTTGGGTGGTTGCTTAAGAGTTGGGTCACAATACAGGGGCTGCCACCCGACTAAAACTTTTTCCCACCCAAGTTAAAAACATTTTGGGATTGAACACTGTACTGATTTTGATGAAAATGGTATCCAATTTGGATGTGATAGTGGAGGAGGGGAGGTGCCTGCTACCCGTAGAATTTAACAAATAAGGCCTGACACAAATAGCTGCATTAAATGCAATTTTAGGATATTGTCACAATCATAACTAAATCAATAATTTCACATACACACGCAGCAGTATTTAAGTGAAAACATTAGTATTGAAGGAAAAAATGCACACACAGTAGCAGAAATCTATCAATGCACTGGAAAAGCAGATAAGATGTACAGATTCTGTTTAACATTACTATACACAACTCCTATAATGAAGTTCACAATATTCAAACAGTCACCACTAAGGCAATGAAAATAAAAGCTGGTCACTTTTCAGTTCCACTTTATCAACAGCACCAAGATACTTTCCTTGTAATAAATTCATTGCAACCTTGAAGAATTCTAACTGCACATACAAAAGTAACTATTATAATACACTATGCTGCTCCCCAGGGGTCTATAGTCTCTAGTGAAGAATAGATCAATTGTGGTTTACAAAGAATCTGTTACCATGAAAAATATCTATGTAAAGTTTCCACCCTTTTAGTCCTGTGCAGTTCCCTGGCAGGTACTTAGTTCATTAGAGTCCTTTAATTGTTTACAGTCAATCCTCCACATTGACATCCTCATCATCATTTTGGTCCAAAACTGGTTTAAGGATCTCTTCTTTGTGACGATTATCACAGTGTGTTTGATGTTTTTTGAAACCCCTTGGATGGTCAGTCTGAAAACTACATCTATGACATTTATATAGACCTTTGGTGTGAGATGTAAGATGGTTCTTTAGGTGTGTCTCCATAACAAATGTTTTTCCACAGGTTTTGCATATAAATGGACTTGGCATATTATGCCTGGTGATCAGATGGTGCAGAATGGGGCCCCTTTTTAAAGGCCGGCAATCACACAGCAGGCAATAAAACCTTCCCTTCACGCGTTTAACATGTTTCATTATTTCTTCATCTTTAACATACCCATCTTTATCATCTAATGCATCAACAGTTTCATGAACTGTTAGAGAAATGTCTCTGCTGTGTAAAGTTTGATGTCTGTCTTTGGACCATGGTGTAGCTTTGTATTCTGAAAACTGCAGCACTCCTGGCAAACGTGCTGGAATTTTTATATCTGGACCTGCCAACTTCTTCTGATCGCCAGATGTGCCCTCATCAGGTGCTTCCTCATCTTCTGAAACTTGTGATGATGCTTTTAATACTGACACAGGAGTATCATCCGAGTCTTTTGACCGAGTGGGAGTTGAATAGCCTTCCAAGTATTTCGGCATATCTTTTGACTGAGGATACAAATCCTCCTCATCAGAAAACTCCATAATGCCTTTTGACCTTGCAGGTGTGTCATCTTCTTCTTCAGAAAACTCCATTATGTCCTTAGACAAACCTAAAGTACCTTCTTTAGATAACTCCATTACATGTTTTGATACTTTTGGGGTTTCCTTCTTGAATTTTTTTGTAGCATTTGCAGTTTCTTCTTCATCTGAGAAATCCATAGCACTTTTAGGTCGAGAAGTGGACCGTTCCTGCTCCCCTTCTGAAAATTCCATGCTGTCTTTTGGCACAACAGAGGCATCCTCCTCATCATCAGATACATTTCCCCCCTCCTTGGAAGAACTTTCAGACTTCCTTGAGAGAGCTGGAGCAGATAGAGACATTTGCTTACCTTCAGGTGACATCTCATCCTCAGAAATATCCTCAATCATTGTGGACTGATCAGGTACAGGATCCCTTTCTAAAGAGGGCCCTGCCTGCATTTTCTGAGGTACAGTTTCCTCATCTTCTGAAAAATGTGGTATGCCACCTGGTAAAGCGAGTCCATCATCATCATCTGAAAACTCTGGTATGTCCTTTGATGGAGAAGATGCTGCATCATTATCCGAAAATGCTCTGGGCAATTTGGCCTTGGAAGAGTTTGGTTTTCTTATGTTACTGCTATTATTGCTGGATTCATAATCAGGTAAATCGGGGTCACTACTTGACTCCTTGTCTTTGGTCTCTGCAGACATCTCACTAACCTTCTCCATGCTTTTAACATCACTGTCTGAATTATCTGGGTTATCCCGACCAGGTGCTTTCCCAAACCAAGCTGTGAGAGTATCATTCTCGTCATTCTTCACATTATTTGTCTTGCTTCGATCACGCTTGTGTCTAAATTTATCATCTTCGCTTCCCACACTTTCAGTGTCCACCTCTGAAGTTGGTTCTGACTTAGGCTCAACCACGGGCTTTGTTTCATTGTCCTTTTTATCTAGCACTGCATGGCGGTTTATTATGTGATGATATACATTGGCAAACATTTTGCTTGTGAAAAAGCATCTATGGCAATGGAACAATCGTGCACTTTTCTGGTAAAACACTAACTTTCCTAAGCCAGCGGTATTAATTTCTTCACAGAATTCTGGGTGAATGGTTCCCATGTGAATTTGTGTACTTTTGTAGTCACTGCCATGAAAACTGCAACGAGTGCAGTCCAGCTGATTTTGCAGAACCTCCATGATTTCTGAACCGTCACCAGCAATATCTAGTCTTGTCAATCTGTAAGCATCTGAATAAAATAGAAGAAAAAAAAGTTAAACATTTGGGACAAACTTACATTTATACCTTGACTTGCTTTTAACAATTTTTGTAGTCCAACTCACTGCTCATAATATTAGGTTAATGCCAAGAACCCCACACCCCAGACTGGATAAGCTTTTTGTTCTTTATGATGCCGTGTATTGAGCCTGGTAAATAATTGTTTAACAACCCCCATTACACACATTGGCAAAAAAAAGATTATTACATTGTATTATTGACATATGACTATTGTACGGACATTAGATTGTGAGCTCCTATAAGGAACAGCTACTGACATGACTATGGACTTTGTACTGTGCTGCGTAATATGATGGCGATATAGAAATACTGTGTAATAAAAATAATGGACCCTTCACCCCCTACCATGCACACTGATACTGTACAGAGACCCCCTTCCCATCCCTCTCTGTTTTGTATTTTGCCCTCATTTAAGCACAAATCCTCTAATATGAGGCGCCAACACCCGGCACACACATACCAGTGCAGTGCCAGCAGAATCAGCACCCATGGCGCATCTATTGGTGGTGCGCAGTACAATGTAGCAGCCAGTCACGTGCCCCATGCACCGCTCACTTTTCGCCACCCGCAAAATCTCTATACACACGTGACCCCCCGTACAATTATCACCCCTATCGGTGCCCCGAGAAACATCTTACCGCGCTTACTCTGCCAACCACCGCCCCTCAGCCGTGCGTCACTTTGCAGGCGACGGGGCACGGGACCAATCAAATCGGGCGCAGCTACGTCATCACGCTAGTGCAGGACCTGTGTTGTCATTGGTAACTGAGGTGTGCGGGAGTCAGTGTAGTTATAGTCATGGATGTAGAATGTGGCTGGAGTGACTTGATGATGTCTGTGTGTTTTACAGGAGAGTTGTAGACTCCTTAGTGTTTTCTGCATCTTACAATATATATGTATTAATGGTTTGAGAATCATTCTAAATAGCACATTGCTGTTTAAAGTAACTCACAGATTATAAATTAATAAACAAAGGCTCATCTGACCCTCTCTGCATTATTACGTGATTCTGGAAGTATCCTGAACTCTGTGTCCTGGGATTGGTTTCTGTGGCTGTAATCTGCTAATTGCAGGGGTCTTCTCAGCCAATCCCAGGAAGGAAGCAGGAGGGGGGTCCTCAGACATAGAAAGTGCCATAAGTATGAATACATGAAGCCCCTCTATTGTAGTGGCTTGCTTGGGACTTTCCATGCAACATGATGGATTCTCTAACATTGGTTCATTACATTTATGATGAATAAACACAGGAAGAGAACCAGCTTCGTATACAATGCTATAGTGAATTGTAACTATGCCAAAGGAACAAACTGGCCTTGGGAGACTTGTATGGCATCCTATTGGCAAATATACCCATGTTCACCTTGTCAGCACACCAGATGGATCTGAAGGTGTCAGGATTTGTAGTTTTATCCCCCATACATACATAAGCAGCAGCTTTTCCTCCAGTTCTGCTATGCTGTGACACTGACTGGTATATGAGCCAGTTACTGGAACACAAGTCGCATCAGTGTTATTTCAGAGAGATGTTTGAGAAAAACTTGGCAACCCTGGAGAAATGGAGATTTACCAAATCAACATAAAAGAGATCAAAGATCACCAGGGTGCGGGGCAAAAAGGAGAAAACACAGCAGCTCAACACAACTTGGAGGCTGGAACTATCTACTGTTTAAATGTGTTAACCACCATCTTTGAAGTTAGCTTTTGGCTGATGTTATCATAATCCTATCTTTCATTTGGCTAAAGTCCCATCCTATCACTCTATTCTTTATCTTTCATAATAATCCTCTTGAGGTGCTATATATTTTCAGCTATGAACATAGGTTCCACATCATATTGAAGATTGCTGTTGCTTCAAGTAGTAATAAAATAAATAATTAAAAAAGACCCCTCCAGGAACTGTTACCAATAATGTAATAATGAAAGCAGGCACAACATGTTGGCAGACTTGGCTCCCAAAAGGATCCCTCCAGTGGGCAAGTTTTGCAATCTTCTCAGCCCCTAGTGCTTTCCTCTTCACCTGACAGGTGCAAGTCTTTAGCCACCTTTATTATCCTAGTTAGGAGGCTGTCACTCCCATTCATGCACCTTATGAGCTACCACATCCTGGTATGGAACCAATGTACACTCAGTTGCTAATATGCAGCTTGGTGTACTATATTAGAAAAGAAAAAAACTGATAAGCAGTAAGAATCATTTGACAAAAGAAACTTTACAGTGTCTTGTCAAAAAAATTCCAGCCCGTTGAAAGACTCTATAAGTTTCCTGCTCTTTGAAGCCTTATTTGCCTTGTGGTTTTATAAATGAATCCATTCCCTAATGCAGGTTCCATTGATCTTCACACCTTGTGCTCTTTCACTTTTTGTTTCTTTGTGCCTTGGTATTCAGAAAGCTTTTCTGTTGATTTAGTGTTGGGCTAATGTGGCAAAATAGATATACAAACAACACCATATTACCTTCAGCCCCTGGTTTCCCCCTCCCTGGACTTAATCGGAACTGGAAGCTGGAACTTACAAGCAGCATCTGAGATTGTGGTATGATTATGGTGATGTCTCTAGCACCTCTTCCTCACTTCTAACCTTAAATGTCCAACCTAGCATTCAAAAGTGCTTGAATAAACAAATTGTGCATGCTATTCAGCTGAGCCCCTGTATTGTATTGGCCAGTGGTAGAGCAAGCTGCAGTAACAAAGAACTGTGCCACAATCACAAATAAGAAGCAAAGCTATGTTGTTGTAGTCAAAAGTGCAATTTTATTGTGACCAATACATCAAAAGGATGTGTACAATACTGACCATGACAGGGAGAATATTTGGATTCTTAGTCTTCTTGCCTTAGTGGTGTTACACAGTACATGCATGCCTCCCACTATTATATACAAAAGGCTGGACTATATTGGGGACCTAAAAACTGTCCTCAAACAACATTGTTACAATTTTAACTCAAGCCATAGTCAGTGCCACATTCGCTGCACAGAATAGTCTATGTGAGGAGAAAATAAAAAGAGATACATAAAATAAGGAAAAAGAATCTATTAATGGAATACTATCACTACACAGATCTTCCTTATCAAATATTGATGAAAATACTTTTCAGAATTATTGTTCCAAATAAGAGAAAAACTTTATTGATAATTAATAATATTATTACTCAGAAAATAAATTAAAACCTTAGTGGTAATGACATTCATATGCTTTTAAAAACAATTCTCATTTAAATTACTTTTATCTTACTGCAATGTTCTAATGCCCTTGGCTTCAAAGTAATCAGCAAATTATGTTTTTTAGTTCTCTTGTAGGAAAATTCATTAAAGTCACAATAATATATTTGGAGAATAATGTCTTAAAGTGATCATGTGTCCATTCAGAGTCTTTCACACCTAGGTGAAATATCTGGAACTAATTGGTATAAGGAATGGTGGGTGCAAAAGGATGGCAGCGAAGCAAATAGAAGTTAAATTATGAACAGTAGGGATGAATGCTTAATATTATACCTAGAAATGGCAGACTATTTTTTTTGAGTAAACAGTAAGTCTGACTTTATAGAGCCTTACCCCGTATTTATACACAGTATTTATATAGTGCCATATTATGCCGCGCTGTACAAAGTCCAGGATAAACCTGCAAACTCGGTACAGTGTCCTGGCCAAGGTTTGAACCTGGGAACTAGCACTGCAAAGGCCAGATTGCTAACCAGTGAGCCACCATGCTGCCTATTGTGTAACTGTATACTTGTGAGTCACAGGAGGAAAAGTAAGCAGTATCCTTTGGTGACAAAGTCAACAGTAACAATACATTTTTAGTATGGAAATATTAGACCCTTTATTAGGATTTTATTGCTGTGTCTACATTGAGAAGGATTTACTTCATTCTTTGAACCTGATTTATTAAAGCTCTCCAAGGTTGAAGAGGATACACTTTCAGCAGTGAAGCTGGGTGATCCAGCAAACCTGGAATAGATCTGGTCTAGGATTGAAAACATCTGCTAACAAACAGCAAATAACTTTTAAGAAATCTATTTCAGATTTTCTGGATCTCCAAGCTTCACCGATGAAATCATATGCTCTCCAGCCTTGGAGAGCTTTAATAAATCAGGCCTTTTGTTGGGAAAACCAACCAACTTTATACAAAACTAAAGAAAATGTCTTGGCAATAGTATCAGTTAAATAGTATTATTTATGTGCTGATGTATATGATTCCTAAAAATGTTGTTGAATATGTTCTCATTATGTTGATGCAGAAATTGCATTCTAGACCTTCTATCCCAGGTTGGTTCTATACTCTGTCCCATAAGATAACTGTATTGTGGCACATCCTGTAAAATGTTAGGGAGAACATATTTATACTATATAAGTGTGCTGAATAAATAATACTTTTCATTCAATTTGTGTACAGGGATCATGTAAGTGTGTACAAATACACCTGCCAGGAAACAAATTTAGGTCATTATGCAAGTTCTTAAGCATATTCTTTGTGACCAAGGTTTGTGATCCATTTACAATAAGGCTTAAAGCTGTTACATTGTAATATTTAATATGTCTCCTGGTTTTTATTTAAATGTCCTAATATCTATTTTTGTCTCCTTGCCAGAAGCTCAGCAGGTTACTCTGTAAACAAAGTAAGCTTTGCTTGGTGAATAAAAGATTAGCACTTGTATTCAGCAGGCGGAACCCAAGAATATGATGCTCCCAAGTCAAGTTCAATTTGCCAGACCACGTACCGAGAAGGGAGTCTAAAGTAGATCTTAGTATACAGAGAGCAAAAGATTATATAAACCACAGGAATTTGCAGTGGATAACACATTTATTCTAATGGCATCTCTTCTACAGGACACATTGTATGAAATTCAGTGCCAGGCTCCTGCTCCCAGCAAAGACTTTCATCATTTGGTTATAACAAAAAACGAGGTAAGGGCTATACCTAATTTCATTGTAAGAATTAGCAAGCCGAAGTACTGAAATGAACAAAAAAAAACTGTAAATAACAATATTCATAATTTTTAACTGGTTGCTGTGGGTGTGTAAAAATCTAAATACTTACTCTAAAATTATTATAGCTGTGGAGACATGTAGATAAACTCTTTACATTTCTTATCATTTCTCTTATTTAGATGGTGAATCATCTAAAAAATTACTATAGTTGTCGTGTAATTAACCACACAAATGTCAGTTTGTAGGGTTAGAAGCCACAGGCAAGATAAATAAACATATATAAGAAGGCACATGTTAATATTACATATGTAAAGCTGCACAATTTGATTACATGCTTGTTCTGTACTAAATCATTGGTTAAAAAATTAACACAAAGTCAACTTTAGAGCTTATTTAAAGTTTATAATTTCATTTATTGGTGCTTTCTTACATGACTCTTTAAACTCCACAGTGAATGGCTTTTATGTAATTAAAACTTTATAAAAGAACTATCCTACCTACTAACACAGTTTTAAGTGATCCATATTTAGTTATGATCTACACATGGCAAATATACTATATTGCTACATAGTAAGAATAACAAAACTAACAAGGTTAGTGAATTCAGTATTAATGCTTTGCCTCTTGCCTATTCTTTAGACTGCTAGGGAATATCACTATACTGATAATACTCACCCAAACTTTCTCTCTGCTGTAAATCTGTCCAATGATCTCTGTGCATCAGCTTACAGAACAACCATTCCTCCTGCAAACCTGATTTCATCTTTCATATAGAATGTGGTACTGAATGCTTTAGGAAAAGCAGAAATATAATAGTTGTGCTTTCTATATTGGCCTGCATCTGTTGTCCTATTGTGTTACACAGTCATTGTTACATTTTTTACCACTCAAATACTGTATCACACACAACCATACTAGTTAGTCACAACAGATTCCAAAATAGCAACTAACTCTACAGTATATTAATTTATCAGCAATCGTGTTAGCACTGTTTTCTTTGTGATTTTTCATAGGTTATTTTGAGATCCTGGAAGATTTCGGTAAGGACAGAACACAGAAAAATGCTGCCATGGGAAATAAAGAAAACACACAATGAATTCTTGTTAATGACTACAATGCATAGTAAGCTTTATAGGCACATGGCTAAGTGAATGTAGCAGTTTTCTATTGATTAGAGGTTTAAGTTCCTAATTTATTTTTTGAATACCAGTTTTCAGAAAAAATGCTTTCTATGGTCCAGTATCTGAAATTTCAACAGAACTGGGCAACAAAAAAGGTTTACATTTCGGCTCTCTACACTGCATATGGACCTCATAAAACTCATAAAGACTCAAATACAAGGCATACAAATATTAGCCTCCTCCATAATAATTAGGTAAAGACTTATATCATTTAGCTCTTGTTTATTGCCAGACACTAAAGTTTAATAGCTAAAAATGGAAAGGGCAGATTTTGTAACTTGTCTCTGCCTAACCCAATTTTAAAATGAGTTTGTGTCTTTATTCATACAATCAGGAGAAGTCAGGATTAAGGATAAGGTCTGAGTCTGTCAATACCATGGGTTTTCAGCTAATTCCCGGAATTGGCACAGTTTGAAAATTGCATAATTTTTTCTCAAAACTGTGAGTGTTAATTGCCAGAAAAAAGAGGCTGGGGAAAGAGACAGAGTGGTTGTTATGTGTGGACCAGTTTGACAATTCTCGAATTAGGGGTCTCTCAGACCATTTATAGGTTTCATTTAATAAAACCCCTCCCTAATAGTATGTGAGTGGTATGTGTTTCAGACCAACATGATAGGAGCCGCTCACAATTCTGTGAAGTAACACAACACTTGAACTGTAAAATCCTCACTTAAAATACTTCAAGATATTGTATCAGAATTTTGGTATTCTTGAAATGTTAGGTAAACATATTTTTGTTCATGATGCCCAAAATGTTAACATTATTTTAGCCTAGACAGTTTGTGGAAGAGCCCTGTCAGTAGACTAAAAGCAATTTCCTCCTTTCTGGGGCACCCTTGTTGTATAAGGTTGCTTAAAAATTGTCACTGACCTGTTGACCCAGTCCTGACAGGGAGGGTCCCATGGAGCTCATTCTCCCTGGGGTCATCATTGGCCCACCTCCTGGAAAGATGGGATGCTGATTGTTGTTGAGAGCTTTAAGAGTCAAGGACTACAGGTTTGAAGCCTGGACCGATGTGCAATAGCTGTTTTTTTATAAACTGCACAAACGACCAGGATTCCAAGATAAGCTCCTTTAAATTAAATTTGGCTTTACCACATTTTTTTTGCAAGTTTCAAACTTTGAGCAAACTTTACACAATATCCCAGTTAAATTTGTTCATGCCTAATCAGGACCCTGTAACAAAATGATAGAGTAAAGGAAAATAAGTGGCTTTTCTGACTAACAATGTCCATGGCTAATAGTATAAAATTCACTTTAATGTTTATATAAGAAATATTGCATGAGGTGATAAAGAAGCCAATAAAAAAAAATGCTTGACTTTTACAAATGTCCTTGACAATGGCTTTATGCCAGAATCTCGGATGTCATTCTGTAATTTGGAAAATGTTGACACATCTTACATACAAACCACACTGTCAAGGTTTGAAATGTTATAACAATGATTTAGTTGCCAAACATCACAGACTTGCAATGCATCTTTGACAAGTAAATGGTGCAGCCTGTTAAATTACATTAGCCAAGGAACTGTAATGTATCAGTTGCCATAGTGCAGTGTTAAAAGCAGGACATTACAACATCGATGATTCAGGCTACTTCCAAAGTATTTCCACCTCCCGCACTGTAATGAATATGCTCATAACATACTAGTGTAGACCTACATTGTTTATTTGAATATATGAGAGTCTTCTTGTTTACTGTCTTTTGTATCCAAATGGTCCAGCACATTATACAATTCACAATGCCGAGGCATGTCTGGGCACTTTTTTCTCATGTAACATTTTATTTTACAAAAATGGTTAGTGCCAGGGGAAATATTAAAAATTCTCTGAACTTTATTTACATTCTGGTAAGTATATTTGTGCAAACATGTGGGTCAGTCATCGTTGATGTTACCAGTATATAATTGATTGGTCTACATGGATGCTTTTGATCTGACAGCTATATTGTAAGGGCCTTGGCTATAGGTCAGGTATGATGATCATACAATGTGGGCTTTTTTCTCTTCCAGTGAAGAGGCTACTTTTCCAGAGATGCCATGGTGTTGAATAGGAGATATGAGCACTGTCCCATCAACCTAGTATGTCCTGAAGTACTCTGACATAGAATTCAGGGAAGAGATTCACCTGAATAAAGATGCCAATAGTCTTAGGACACACATGGATCCACACAAAGATCAACCCCAGCCAACCATGTGTCAGAAATATTGTCTGTGATTCCCATAAATCAGAATCCTGTTATCCATAGGTGAGGTGAAGCTTCAAGCTGTAGAGAATTTAAAAGTCAAAGCAACTCAGGCTAGACTGAGTCCTGGAAAAGAGTGAGAATACTTAGAATATCCCTTCTGGGACCAAAAGAAGCACCTGTGGGGAGAAAAGACATGGACTCCATTTCAAGGACCTCAGTTTGCAAGTATGAGGAACCTAAGTATTTCTGTCACCTTTGATTGTGATGTCCAAGGAAGTCCTAAACTGAATCAAACTAAGGGGACAATTTAGGAACTAGCAGAAGTCTCTACACGCAGCTCCTAACATCAGGATAAGTGTCTGATGCCTGGTCTAACACCTTATTATTATCAACTAGTAATTATTTAGCGCAGACATATTATGCAGCACTTTACAAAGTCCTTTGCCATATTACTAACTGTCCCTCCAGGGGCTCACAATCTAATGTCTATCTACCATAGTCATATGTCATTAAAACAGTCTAAACCATTAACCTAACTGCATGTTTTTTGGGATATGGGAGGAAAACCACACAAACATGGTGAGAATATACAAACTATTTGTAGATAGAGTCCTGGACAAGATTAAAACCTGGGACCTAGCACTGCAAAGGGCAGACTGCTAGCAACTGAGCCAACTGTGCTGCCAACATCTTATCCAGTTTAGACAAAAAACCCTTAAGCATAAGAAATAATTGTAGAGAACCAGATACACTATATTCATCCACACCTATGGGATATTGAGTTTGTAGTACAGGCAGATAGCTTAGAGTAGGGGTGCCCCCACTTTTTTGGCTTGCAAGCTACTTTTAAAATGACCAAGTCAAAATGATCTACCAACAATAAAAACTTGGACTTAATAACTTCTGTGAGTGTAGAGTTTTTATTGAAAGGCAGGGCTCCGTGATCTACTCGCGTTGCCTTTGCGATCTACAGGTAGATTGCGATCCACCTGTTGGGCACCCCTGGCTTAGAGGCTTTTCTACAAGCATCACAATGTGACTAAGCCTGACTATAAACAAATGTAAGGGTGCCAAGGGCACAAGAAAAATGTGTAGTAGGTTATGAAGGTCTCATCCGCTTTCTGTTGTCAAACATGTTGCCAGAAATTGGGAAAGTTTTCACATGTTGGGAAATTTAAGTTTATTCTAGAAAAAAATGCTGACAGGCAGGCTTCTTTAAATAAAGAAAAGGCTATATAACAGTTTTAACTCTGCCCTGCTCTATTTCAGCTACCGACTTTGGCTAATAATGGATTGCACATTTATTTTAGCTGCTTTTAGTAGAGTCCTTTAAAAGTATTTAATGTTCTAGAGTTAAGATTTTTTTACTATATAGTATACTGTACACAGGGAAGCCATGTGACTTAGACTACCTCCTTTCATACATACATACATAAAAAAATTACAGCAAAGCCTTTATACAGTAAAAGCAATAAACACTTGCAGTACAATATTAAATTGAGCTTGTTTGAGAGGGAAAATAAGCATTAAGACATTTGTGTTTCTCCACACATTTAATAAAAACCTCTCCACATTCTAACATAGCAAAGGAGGCATCATCGAAGGGAAGGTTGCCAGTTTTCTGAAAAAATGTTATATGACCATTTTAGATAAAAATAGTAAACATATATATTTTTTTATTATTTACTTTACATCATCTATGTGTCATTTATAAAATGCATTTTCATTCTCCTGATACTTTCCTGTGGAATTATTTTCTTTTGCGTCCTTGACTGTAAAACATTGCTCAGTTTCACAATAAATAATTAACCACTTTTCTTTTTCAACCATCCAGAGCCACTAGAAAAGATCTTTGGCAAAGCCACAATGGAATATGTATTGAATTTGTGCAGAGGGCAATTTGATTTCATTGTTCGGATACCTGATAGCCTTAAGATTCGTATCTTATCCTTTCTTGATACACAAGACATTAGGCAGCTGTCAGAGACGTGCAAGACGTACCAGAGGGTAAGCAAAACACAGCTGTTAATGTATTAGGTATGTCTTTTCTAGAGATCATGTTTTATTTACCAGTAAAATCTTTTGATTACTCTCTGAAGTCTTTTTGAAAGGTACCCAAAGACACTCGGGATAATTTAAAAGAGTACATGAATTTAATACACACTGATCCAGTAGGAAGGCAAATGGTGCCCTGGGAAATATCTTCTCACTGATACATAATGTCCCAGAGGGTCTACACATATTGCCACATTCTGTGCCAGGGAAATTTTTTTTTTTGCACCAGTGTAGGTCTGACAGTGGGTATAACTATATCATCCCAGTATCTAAAATCAGTCAGGGTAGCCTGTCTGTGTCAGACAGTCAGCACTGGAGGGATGTTCAGATTATATAAATCACCTTTGGAAATGATTGATACGTCTCCCAGTGGAACAAGGCAAGAAGTATTGTGTTCCTCCAGGGCAGGAGAACATGAAATATTATCTCTCTCCTCAAAGCAAATGGTGCCAGCTGTTCTCTTTGCCACAAGGAAGAGGTGTGAGTTTAATTCAGTGGGTTTGAACCCCACCAGCTTGCAGTTTTGCAACCTATGCAGGTGTTTACTCAAACAAACTTCAAAGCAGATGCATTTATATCTATAACAATATATCCTATCACATAATACAGGGCTTTCATTTCACTAGCTGATTATTTTGTTCCAGGCTCCTTATACTCATCTGTAGGTAATAGTTCTGTGTTCTAAAGCATGTTCTTGTTGGGAGCTCTGTCCACTGTTTAAAGGAATGCTGTCTACTCATTTTTAATGCGTTGTGCACAGCTGGCTGTGTTCCTATTGCCAAAAAAATATATATTTTTTTAATACAGGTTTAAAGTCATCTATAGCACAGTAGCAGAAACCCGAAACAAAACCAATAGCCTGTGAAATAATCTAGATATAGAACTGTAGAGCTGATGCAATAAAAATTAACTCCAGGAGGAAATTATAGACACAAGATTAAAAAGCCCTGCATTTCTTAATATAAACTATAACATGTGTAAATACCTTAATCTAACTAGCTATAAACCTTGTGCAGTCCCTGTACATCACAGCATGGAATTGGAGAGGAAGGAGCAGCACAAAGGTTTAATCAGTTAAGTTAGCTACAGTGCTAATGTGCTAACAAGGAGCATGATCATAGGAGGGGTGACTAAAGGTGCGTACACACTTCCAATTTTTATCGTTCCAATCGAACGACGAACGATCGATTGGGCAAAAAATCGTTCGTAAAAAAGTAACCAACGACGCCGACGAACGAGGAAAGTCGCTGGAAACGAACGACCGGACCGACGGATCGGATTGGACGACGATCGTTGAACATCGTTCGTGTGTACGGTCGTTCGTTGATCGTCCATGTTCAGAGCATGCGTGATGAACGAACGTCCGTTCACTTTCCTGTCGTGCACATAGTTCCTCTATCGCTCAAACGATCGTATCTATTGTGTGTACAATATCTACGAACGATCGTGTCGTTAACTCTATGTGCAGGATCGGTGCTATACGATCGTTCATATATATCGTGCATGAACGTTCGTCGTTCGTTTTCCAACGATAATAATTGGAAGTGTGTATGTAGCTTAAGGGGTGAGCTTTATAGCCTGCTGCTTCTCCTTTTACTATCCATTCATAATCTTGGAGATACACAAAACTTGGAAGTGCAGCAGAAAAAAGTCAGACAGAGCTGTGGTCTGTGATGGGGCTGTGTAAAGCTCAGGACTGGATAGGCAAAAAGATATATTCTTTTGTATATATGCAGTTCATATGTGTGTCTAGCTGGAGTTCAGCTTTAAAACTGGAGAAAAAAAATGAATTGAAAAAACTGACAATGTTGACCAATCAAATCCATGTTTTGTTTACTATAAATGCAAAAGATTTATCCGATTGGTTGCAAATGACAGCATCTTCAATTGCATGCTTAATTTCTCTTCTCCAATTTAAATGCAATCACTCCTTTGTTTTCAGAATACATTTCATACAATTCATTTTCACAAAGTTTAAATTTTACAATTTTAAGTGGTCTCTGTACAGACTCCCTATTTCATAATAAACCTGTAATAACAGAACAATTTTATTTTCACTTTACACAATGTTTATGTAGTGTTTGGATTTTTGCACAATAGTTATTGACCTGTGTAAACATTTCTAACGCAGCTTTGCAGCAGCGAGGAATTCTGGGAAAAAATCAAACCAAAGCCGGTGATAAATATCAGTGCTGTTAGAAGGAAAAATGGTTCATTGAAGACAAGCAAAGAGAATCAGAAGACCGGACGTCCAGTCTGGATGCGCAAACGAAGGAGTACTTTGTTTTAGAAGACTAATTCAAATTACTGTTAATAGTTATATGGCGTACGGTTTGTATAGGTAAATGTAGCTTATGAAACCATACAAATAGAAAACAGCTTCTCTATTTAGAACATTTGGAGTCTGTAGTAGCCCAGTCACCTCATACAAGCAAGCCTGATATTTTAAATATGGATACTAAAAGTTGATTTTTCATTCTGTTGGAGTTTTACCCCCAACTGTACACTGCTAATTGTAGGTGTACTCTCAGCTAGGATATGGAATACAGACATTCAGACCGATCTGCTCTGGGACTACCATCTGAACTGAAATATTTATGTGCAGAATATATTGAAAATGATTAACTCAGTGATATACTGCGGGTAATGTTGTCTTGCCTGTGAGTAGGAGAACTTTCAGAACTACTACGTACCCCTTTGATTCTGTACTGTGTGACATTAAACGTATTGTCTAATTACATCTATAATGATTACATTTTTAGAAGTCACTGATTTCCTTCATGCACTAGAAGTGAAGTGCCAGGGATGGTCTACCAGTTTAACTTCAATGAAGCTATGGTTTTTATAAACTGTACTAATGATGGTTAACTAGCCAGAAACAGATAGTTAAAGCTTCTTGATAAGCACTCAAAGCTCCCTCTGATCCCTCTCCCTCTGATTTCAGACATCCTGTGAATGTTTAAAATTATAGGCTAATTAAAGCTGAGATAAACCCACTATGCTCACCTGTCCTTGTTCTGTCACAGGGCGTCCCCACCTTCTTTCTTCTGGGAAGCCAGGATTGCCGGGTATCCAAGCAATCAAAGTTGTGCTATGCATTTGCAGCTCAGCTTTTTTCACAGTTTTCAGGGCAATCGGACAGATACAAGGGATTTTTAAACAAGGATACTGCCTGTCCTTTTCTGCAATAATGACCGCCCTGCTTGAGCATTTTTAAAAGTGGAGCTTTAGTTACACTTTAGGTCTATCTGTGAGTTGCTTTAGTAAAATAATAAATGACACAAAGATCAGTGTTCATTACACTGATTTATGGGGCATCTACTCCAGATATTTCACATCACTTTCCAGGGAACAAAAATCAATCCTACTCAACCCTGACCTCAAAAGACCTCACTAAAGGACCTGTGTATAATAACTGAAATAATATAGCTAGAAATGATGACATAAAATAGTAATACTTGAACCAGGCAACAATTTTACCACCTGAAAAGAACACTGAACTTCATATAATGGATGTGGTAAAATTTATTAGGAGCTCTTTGGCACTAAGAGGGTGAACAAAACTCTGTAGCAAATGTTATTCCACTTCCCTTTCCGGGGAAAGAATGAGGCAGGCAAGATGGGGTTTGGCTTAATCTTCAGTAGTCAATAGTTTAAGGCCCCACTGTCTTAGATAGGACAGAGCACTTGAACACAGCAATTTCTTCTCAGCACACGTTTTACCCAGCGCCTTCACTCTTCTCTGAGCTTCGTCCTGATATATTGTCTGCATCATTCTTTCTGTAACAAGCCTCCTCTACATATTTACTTGTAAATCCTGTAGTTATGCGGTTGCGAGCTCCTGGTTGGTACAGCTGCATGGCCGGGCGATCCTGCGCAAGGTAAGCCACAACCAGCTGTTAACAGAATGAAGATGACATAAAACATGACAGTTTCTGAAATACAATATACTATAAAACTACAACTAGACCACCTGAATTGACATAGGTAAAGTGACATTGCAAAGGCGGTGACAGAAAATTCCAGGGTAAAAAATGTACATCAGGAACTGGTACTATTCCACAAAGCAGAGAACTACAGGCACATTGTACATGGTAGCCATACAGGTCTGAAAACAATACTTAGCCTTTGTACTAACATGAGGGAAACAGGCTGATCTTTAAGTGGGAAATGTTGTATTGACTAGGAACATCGTTCAACACATAACCACTACTTGTAGTACTGCAATATAAGATTCCAGGCTGGGAGCACTGGAGGATCCCCTAATAGGGCCAACAAGAATATTTTTTGCTGTGAAAAAGATTTTATTTTATTCAGATCGATAATACCTAATGGAGTGTGATGGAACTGTCACAATGTTTACTGAATTTTTACTTTATGCAGTATTTTACCTGTTATTTGTTATGTTTCAATGTGTTTCAAAATTATTTATAATTAGAATATAATAAAATACTGTGTTACAGCCACAAACAGTTGTTTTAGGAGAAGGCACAATACCAAACAATAGTTAAAGTTATATTCACTAATAATTATCCCGAGCATTTATTTACTTGTTGTGCAGTGGTAAAGGTAAAAAAAAAATTATATGTGTGTATCTATGCGCTAATGTTGCCAGTGTTGTCACTCTAGGAAGGAACATGTGTGATGACTTTAAAACACATCCTCATCCCATTATCTCCACAGCTGGGAAGTGTTTTCTAGTCTACAGACATAAGTGCACCACAGACAAGTGCACAGGAAGTTATCAGCTCACAAGGTTTCCTAGCAGAATCAACATTTTTTATTTATTTTTTTGGGGGGAGGGGAGTTGCACTTACAGATATAATCAAATGCTTTTAATACTTTATGCTGGTATAGTTACCAAAATAAAAGGAATCGAGTAAATTAGGCTATTTATTACACAATAAATATACCTAAATTATAACCTTATGGGCCGATTCACTACCTATTTTTGCCCCCTATGCAGCCTTATGTAACCATACTATAACCATACTATAGTATAGTATACTATGTATACTATACTATACATACTATACCAATACTGATATTTACTGTCCTCTCAACTGTTGACACTCTGAGCTAGGCTACTAAAGAGAAACTTCACCAAAATATGGAAATATTGACTAGAAATATCACATAAAAATTAAACTGTTAACTTAAAATCATGTGCAGATGCTTTTACTTGATTTGATAATTGAAGTTAATATTCTTAACTTTTTTAGTAAATCAGCCTTGCTCTCCTCCTACCCCTAACAGTTTGTAAGTGCTAAATAATATACGTTTTTATAGGTGCACAATTATAATAAAGACTGAATGTTCAGATTTTTAAATTAAGATAATGTATGACTGTTTTCATTAATAGGATACGCTACAGTTTTTGTTGCAAAAACAATTTACAAGCAGTTGTAATATTAATAATAAAATGTTAAAGTGTGTTAAAGTTTTGAATAGTTTGAATTATGGAAGGGTTTAGAGCAGCAGTTGCCAATCGGTGGTCCACGAGAAAATTTTGGTGGTCCGCCGCTCTGGCCGGTGCACCCCTGAGCGGGGTCAGAAGAAGGCGCATCGGCCAGAGCTGTGGACCATGTCCCTATACAAATTCCTGGCTCAGGGAAGTGGGCGGGCTGTGTCCCTGGATACAACCCGCCCACTCTCCGATCGCAGGCTTAGATCTGTGATGGGAAATAGGCAGGGTTATGCCATCATGACATCACTATGGGGGAGGATTCTCTCCTTTCAGTGACACCCGGCTCCCCACGCATGCGTCGTCAGGAGCCAGTAAATTTAGTGGTCCGCGGGACCAAAAAGGTTGGCGACCACTGGTTTAGAGCACCTGTCATTTTTTTTAAACTGCCTGTGTGAGGTTTAAACAATTCCCTATTTATTAAAAAAAAATAAGCATTTAGCTTTAGGTTTATCCTGAGGCTAGTGTAATGACTGCTAGATTTGCTTTCTCTGCCACTATGGTGGATGGTAAACTGGCTCTCCTTCATGTCCCTTGTGCTGCCAGTTTCTGTTTCTGTAACACTGCAGAATTAATAACTCCTATTGCATAATAGAACTTAGGCTACGTACACACATGCAATGGTTTTCGTCTGATAATTGGCTCAGGGCTGATATTGGATGAGAATCTTGCATGTGTACAGTGCTCGTCATCCATTGTCTGAAGGACCGTCCTAGCGGATCCACAGATGATGGACGATGAACGATCGTAATGAAAGTGAAGGGGAGAGAGCGCAGCGGGGTGCCGCTCTTTCGTTCTCCCCTTTCCATAGAGCAGAATAGTGCTGTATGTTCATCGCTCGTTCATGCACCGTGCAGTCGTTTGTTGTTGGAAAGGATCGTGAAAGATCCTTTCCAATGACAATTATTGCATGTGTGTACAAAGCCTTACTAATGGTATTAAGTTATATCCTGTGGGCACGTATTGAAGAAAATGTGCTATAGTTCATGTATACTTGACTGCAGGTTCTGGTCACTCACAAAAAATGTACAGGTTACGATTGTGTGCATGTGTATTACTACGCTGATTATGTTTGGCAATATTAATCACACATTAAAATAACAGTACCAACATCCAGGGAAGATGCTGCTTGAAAAAAATGATATTGAGTAATTACATTGTTTTGTATACAGTTTATCTAATGTGCTTCTTTATGCCTTATCTTGTGAATGCATAAAGAACAGTATTTTTTACCGGGGCATTTTGGCAAATGAGAAATGATCCTAAAAGAATAAAAGAACCTTATTTCTTATGCGCTCCTTTTTGGATGCCATGTCATCACACTTGTCCTCTTTACCCAGTTTGTCTACTGCCTCCGCTGTATAATTGTTGTTGTGGCCTCCTTTCTTGACACGATCTTGGTTGTATCCTTTTCCCCATTTCTGATCATCTTCATTCCTCCTTAGATACTTCTCAAACTCATAATGACTCCTTTGCTTTCTGGTATCATCCATACGATGATACCTTTGCCGTTCTTGTTCTTTATCCCGGTATCTTCGATCAATATCCCTTTGTTCTTTGTCACTGTCATTCTGTGTCCTGACATAGACAAACAACATTTCCAGGCTCAAATTTAGCTTTAAACCATTGCAGAATAACATTTTTTATGCACATGCAATTTACTTGTAAATTATTAAAAAAATGTATAAAATTATAGCATGCAGTAACACCTTGGATTCCACCTTGGGTAGCAAATCTCACTATTCCAATTGTACCCTGTGCATTGATTCACAAACAGTAACTGTAGAAATAGGTAATTCTTCACCCATAGGAGAGCTTGAGAAATGTTTTGTTTTGAGGTGTTAACATAGGGAAATGCAAAAACAGGAGATTGATATAACTTCTAAAGGAAGTGCATTTTTGATTTGTTAATCTTAATAGACATCTAGGATAGACTTAGTATATTGGTCAGGGGTATCCATTAACATCTTGTAGGGAGTAGATTCTCAAAATAGTGATACATGGAAGTAGCTATGGTCAAGGCAATCTCCAGTGGTGCAGGTCTTTATAAAAAACACAACTCATTGGGTGTCATGTGGCATTTACAGCGAACCAGTCACAAAATGGCATTTGTAATAATTTGAATCTTCCCTCTTACCCTTTGATGTCACGATTATGCAAAAGAAAACTAAAGGCTTTATTAACTGACATTTTACCTTCCTCCAGCATGCCACAGAATGTGTTGAGTATCAGACCTGAGCTGGGGCAAGGGATAATCATACAGCCAGAAAGTGATTTCTGCATCTAGAGTAAGAGAAAAAATTTAACAAGGGAACACACACCTATGTCTAAGAGGTAAGGCTGCACTGTAATGAAAACTGAAAAATGTAGATTCACATTCCTGTAAATGACTATTTCTGACTGGTTCCCTTTTAACAGATCCACCTAAAGGCATGTTTCCTGAGAAATGCCAACCTAAGCACGGTGGTAGGAGGAATTAGAAAATGCAACAAAGCAAAAGACAAAAAGGAAAGACAAAGGCAAAATAAATATGTTAATTGATCACATAAAATAAAAGGTTGAATACCTGCATACTGTTTACAGAGTTAATCAGATTTTGTTACCTTTGCTTTATTTTAATATTTGTTACATTTAGTCTCATTAATCTTTATTTGATTTTTCTTTTTCAACTTAAATGGTAGTGCAGCACCTTTTAGATATGATTTAGGTTGGCTTGTTTATATGGGATTAGAAAAGTACAGGAATGCACTAATATACAGATCTTCCAATTACTGTTTGTATGATGTTACTCAAGTGGCAGAATATGGCAATATAAAGTCTTTTAAAAGTTTTTAAAAGAAAGCAAAAAACAACTCTGCAAAAAAACAATAGTGAACTATTTAAAAAGTAAAATAGGCAATGCTTACTTTTCTTTAAGGTCCTTAACAAAGCTTTCAAAGGCTCGACTCTTTGTGGATCCAGATGGAGACTTTTCCCATTTTGTTTCTTCCACCTCAGTTCCTTCTGTTTTTTCTTTCTGTTTCTCACTGGTGGCATCATCTCCCTTTTCAGGTTTTTTTAGAAGCTATTATCAGAATGTATTATAGTGAAAATACATTACCATATTTTTCACTGCAAAAGTATTTGTACATATTAGCCTAGAAAAACCATTATGATCATGTTAGATGAACCCTTGTGATGAAAACCATATAAAGTTAATATTTATAGCATTAAGATGTATGGACAACATATCTATTATTTGTTCCTCATCAGGAAACATTCCAAAGGATGGCATCTTGAACCTTGGTACCTAGAACACAATTCTTAGTTTGGCATAATTCAATCCATGAACTACCTTTGTAAATTGTCACACAAGTAGTTTGAAGTATTAGTACTGGTATGTTCACCTTGATCCTAATTTCTTTTTCACATAGCTTCTTCTGTTTGTCTGCCTCCTTTCTTTTACGCCTTTCTTCTTCTCTTCTTTTTCTCTTTTCTTCCTCCCTTAAACGTTTTTTTTCCAACTCACGTCTTCTCCTCTCTTCCCTTTTTTCTTCTCTCATTCTCTGTAAAACAACAAAAATCAACCATTGCTGTTATGTTCTAAAAAAAAGAATCATTCTTGTATTTTGGTGATTTGCTGTCTGGCTCACCTGTTTCTCCAGCTTTCGATTTTTAATATACTCAAGAAGTGGAGTTGTTCTTCGTGCTGTAAATCAGAATGGTATAGATGATGTGACAGTATTTATGTATAAATCTACATATATTTATTATTGTCAGGTCATGACAGTGCTTCCTGATGTGTGTAATGTGTGCCAACAATTCAGTAATCATAAAGGGGCTCAGAATTGATCTGTAGGACAATTGTGTAATTTAAGTAAACAGTTACAAGCAGGAAACAGATCTAGGTTTTCCATTACTATAGGGTTGCAGTGAATCCTGGGATTTGCAAAAAGTCCATTAACTGCCAACCATAGACCAAAACATCACAGGTAACCAACTTATCCTCTTTTTTTCATAAAAGGGTGGGCTCACCGACATATTCATGTTAGAGAGCTGACAATTATCACCTAATTTGACCGAATGATGGGATGGCATTGGAGAGGGAGTTTTAAGACCTCTTGCAAAAAGACATCTGAAATTTTACTGTAATAGTCTACCAATGTAGGGAACAAAATTTGAGAAATACCGTTGGAAGCTACCAAACATTAAAAGTTTATAATAAACAACTTTAATAAAACTAGCACAAAGGCATTCACAAGTATGTTTTATGATAGAGGATTTTAAATTAAATCTAGTTAATACGTACCTACTCCAGAATCCATGTAGACCTCTTTTGAAGAACTAAGCTTCTGAAGAATCTTTAGCATTGACACACTCCTAGGTGTGTCCAATGCCTGGGTCCTTCCTGTGGTTTATTTTGTCTGCTCCTACATCATTCCTGAATAATGGTTATATAGGTTGAAAGATGTCAGATGCTGAGGAAGCCAACATATCTTCAGTGTAAACTGCATTTCCAAATGATCAGTAATATAGGCAACTTAAATTATATGCAAATCGTAACCTTAAAAAGTAAAATGTGCCCCCCCCCCAAAAAAAAAAACCCTCCCTACTGTTTATTAAATCTTCTTACAAGATTAAAAGAACGATGGGGAGCAAGTTGGGCACAGTAAGCTCTTCTTTTAAATAAAAGATATTACAATTTAAGTTTCTATATAATGTTATTTGCATATTTCTGAATCTGTTGTATAAGAAAAATGAATATTTCATATCCTCCATATGTTCAGATTCCCTACCACACATTTGATAAATGAAGCTGAAGAATGCTCATCCAATTGTGGGTTACAATATCTATTACGGGATTATCCATTCAAATGTAGGATTGAAGTGGGACACATTTCAAATTGTCTTAACAAAGCAAGTAGGGTATTGGAAAGGAAAAAAATTTACACTGGTAAGAAACGGTCCACTTTTAGTATAAAGTATAACTTCTTTAACAGTTGCTCACAATCCTTACTAACAAGGATATAACAGTTCACAATGACGCCAGAGGACACCGCACACATAAAGAACAGACCAATAAGTTCCTTTGTCTTTGCTTCAATTTCTCCAAGAAGGGTTTCTGGGTTTGCGCAGATTTTTTCCTCATCTGCGCAATAGTTTTCCAAAAACTTCTTGTACTCCAGATCTAAAAAAGAAAGCAAGCAGTTAAATAGCTATTGACTAAATAAATATTGTTAATACCATACCAGTAAGCATATGAAAAAAAAATAAAATGGACCCTTAACTTTTGTGATCATTATGTCTTCTTGTATATAAATGATTGGCCTACTCAAAGTGATATATTAGTTACAGGTGGAGCCTCGTGGGTTCCTGGGTAATTATAGGGCTTTGATACTCCCACAGTGCGAGTTAGTTGCCATGATTCTTTGGTCTGTTCCTTTTCCCCCTCAAGTTTTAGGCATTTCCCCCTACCTCTGAATTATTTATTGCCCTAATCATAGTATAAAGGCCCTACTACAGGACAGATTGATGTACCAGATGTTTATTTCACTAGGTGCTCCATTCTGCTGATGAGTGTCCCCTTAATATTTAACATGAGTGTATATTGATTTATACTTATTTTTTAATGCATATTTTTATAGATTTTAAACTATTTGTTAAAATAACAACAAACGTTATATCTAATAGACAGGGAGTTGGGGAATGTATATGTTTTGAAGAGTATTAGTTAATTTAAGGTGTAAGACCTAATTACTGTTGGTACAGTTCAGTGCATAGTTCTTTTAAATATGCAGAGTAATATGAACCTGTACCTATCCATTCACATATACTCAAAGTTTTGCTGCCCTCCTACTCCCAGCTGCTTATTCTTATCTTACCATCAACTTATACCAATGCTCTGTTTGTCCATGGCGATTGAAAGAACAGCCCCATGCTAGCTTGAAACACTGCAGTCAAATCTTACATTAGCCTAAGGTCTTTCTACCCATTCTACCCATTGCCACATGACAAAATTTGCCTGGAAATTGCCCACACAGATATCCAGCATTGCATTATGGAAACCCTGAAAAAGACACCCTATATCTAAAAGTGCAAAATATTTTTATTTGTTCCAGGTGGCCAAATGGAGTTGCAAGGGAACAAAGGGTAGGTGAGTATGTGGTAAAGGTGTGAAATTTAGGTGATTATGCTGCCCTGCATGGAAACAAAAGTACATGTTATGGTTATTCATCAACCCGTGATACTCACTGGATTTAGACAGCAGCATCTACTAGCATTCTACTGCTCTCTCCTTACCCCAATTACTAAACATAAAAGGTTTGTCCAAAATGCCATTTATATGTAGGTGTGTTGCAGCCTAAATATGCATAGGAAAACTTTGATATTTGCTTTGCCAAGCAGAAACAAAAGCCAGAATAAAAACTATATATCAAAAATATTTTAAAATATCATTAGACATTACCTAGTGATCCGCAACAAAACATATTATGCTTACAGAACACACATAGTAAACATAAAACAAGCAGGAGGTGGGATTAGTGTGAGAAAAATATGACGCTAGTTATTGGAAATCTATATAAAGTAGTTGTTAATTTATAAAGAAAAACTAAACCACTTATATAACACTACATACCATCAGAAATGCTTCCGGCCTTTGAGTCTTTTTTCTTCAGTTTCTTTTTGGAAATTTTCTGAAAAGGTGCATATTCAACAACAGCGGGATACTCCTGACCTGAGGGAAAGAATTACAGTCTTAATAAAGCAGTATTTTATAGTGTGCTTGGTTACTGGCATGATTACAATCGGGGAAGACACAAAAGAATTAGTATTCCATGTGCATAGTACTGTATAGATCAGCTAGAAGAACAGAGTATCCTCAAATCATGCAAGAGTCAAACGATAAAATAGAAACTAGTAACTGCTTTACAAAGTCAAGTTCTTCTCTCATTCAGGGAACATTTAGCTGTAAAATTATGGTGCCTAAAAAGTACCTCAAAAGATTACTCCTAAAAAAAGCAGTGCACACCCTAATGTGTGACTATGCCTAGGTACTCCTGTGCTTTAAGACTGAAAGCTGAATATAAAATATAAAAATAATGCTGTCTCTGAGTAAAATTTATGGTGCAATTTGGTAATACCGCTACTGTGCTGCTATTTGTTTGGCAATCCAAAGACTTCCCTGCTTTTGAATAAATATTATTATTATTATTATTAATAAACAGGATTTATATAGCGCCAACATATTACACAGCGCTGTACAATAAACAGGGGCAAACGACAGACAGGTACAGACAGTGACACAGGAGGAGGAGAGGACCTGCCCAGTTTACAATCCAGGAGATTAATATTTCTGGAAATATTTCTGGGATTACTCTAGGGTATTCAGATTACAAATCAGCAGGAAAAAAATAGCTGAAAAAGAAGCAAAGCCCTGACCTCCTCCACACAATGTAGAATAAAGCATGGTAAATCAGTCTGCAAACTTCACAACCTTTACAGATGGACCTGTAGAGGTGCAGTTATTGGTGTAAAGGTAAACGATCAAGGAAGAGCTCACAACCTTAACAAGCTCCAAAATGAAATGGAGAGGTGTGTCATATGTCCACACTAAAAACAAATTCTTTGATGTAAAATTTTGTTCCATGCTTGCAAAATTCTTTTTTGGCCTCCTTGTGTAGTCTGAACCTACCATTTTTGTAGAAATTCCTACCCACTCATGAGATGCAGTTTTTTTTCACAGAAGATAATATATGATGTGTAGCACAATAAATATTATGATGCCAAATTCAGGGGGTATTTGGCATCATAACCCTCAGGTTTCCCTGGAAAAGGGGTGAAAGGGCCTGTATAGGACTATTATTATTGGTATTGCTGCAGTATTGTAGCCCTTTATCTGGGATCCAGGCCTAAAGTGTCCTGGAACAAATGGGTGGGCCAGGCACTCCTCCTCCTCCTTCTGCAATGTCCCCCTGTCTCCAATGGCAGGTGCTCTTTTAAAATCAGAGGCCAGATGCTTCCTAGCCATCCTAAAACCTGGCCTGGAAAAGGAAGGAGTGTCTGGCTCACCCATTTCTTCCAAGACACTCCAGGCCTGGATTCAAAATAATTGGGCAAAGAAGTATGTTACCTTCTTTGGTAGAGCATATGTTGTCTATATTTTGGGAGTTTCCTGCTTAAATTGGATCAGTATCTCCTTTCTACATCAGTGTCTTGGTCAACAAGTTCCTGCAGCACATCTTGCATGCAGGTCTGCAGTTTATAAAAATTCTAGCTTAGAAAAAATGGTTTCCAAAGCACTATGACATCTTTTCACCATTTAACTGTTGTGATTCACATGTTCCCTACTAACCTCCATTTAAGAACAATACCATGTGCACAATCTATTTTAAACAGGACTCTTCATTGAAGATCTTACACCTGCATCAGGGAAAACCATTCACCTCCAATGATCATACTGAAATGCAGTGAGCTACGACATGAAGGACATTTAGAGAAAACCAGTGCTTAAATATAGTGTTATAAGTGTTTCCTCAGAGTCAAGCTCTGAGAAAGCTGTCATCATGTGTTCTGTTTGTGACAACCACAGCATTTTTTAATTTGCCATTTCAGAGTTCATCAATATGATAAGGTAAAGGGAGAAATAGTTACCTATTCATTGAAAACATGTACTGTCATATTGGTACTTGCTCCTGCTAACAACTTTGCTATTTCATTTTTAAAAGACACTACAGAGATTATTCCAATAAATACCTAATGACATGGAGATTTCTGTAATAAAAGACAATCATTATGGGCCTGATTTATAAAGCTCTCCAAGGCTGGAGAGAATACACTTTCGTCACTTTCGTGAGTGATCCAGCAAACCTGGAATGGATTACTTAAAAGTAATTTGCTATTTGTTAACAAATGTTTTCAATCTTGGACCAGATCCATTTCAGGTTTGCTGGATCACTCAAATTCCCTGATGAAACTGTATCCTCTCCAGCCCCAGAGACCTTTAATAAATCAGGCCCATTGTGTTTGAATTTAAAATTAGACTGAATACTATTGGATGATATGCGCAAAGTAGAAGGACAATGGAAATTTTAATCTTTACAATCCTTAAGCCAAAAGGACCAAGGTTGGGTCATCACTGACATGGGATAAAAGCAGTGTATGTACTTGTAAAACCATTGTTACATGAGCACAAAATAAGCAAAAATGTAAATATTTATTCTCACCCTTGTTGTCAATAAAGATAAACCCATCAAATCTGTCTCTAAACAGGAGGATGTCATCTGGATTTCTAAAGTTAATGTATGCTCTAGAAAAAAGATGTGGATATAAACTGAAAAAGAAAAACACATGAACATTAGGGAGACAAATTAGAAAATGAGAAACAAAAAGTTATGTATCACTAAATTAAAAATAAGGAAAGGTCATTTCTGAGGTCATAGGAGGCACTAAAGAGTGACAGTCTGAGTTACTTATTGCTTAGGGAAATTTTCAAACTTCAAAAATGTTAGTGCAGTAAGGCATAAAAAATGCCAAGTGTACACAGTTATTACCGTCAGGCATATGTTGTGGTGGGTGCCTACAGTTTGCCTGATCCCCCCTAAGCTCTCATAGAAGCTGTGTTATATCCTGCCTGATCTGGGTACTGCTTAGGGACATTTGTTAATACATTTTTGCTACTTTCATATTAATCAATAATCTATGGCACATTCCCATATAAACATATGTATGTACCAACCCAGCTTTTGATTGGACTTTTAAGGCATCACGCAGCATCAATATACATTAAAATGCCTGCAAACTTTATTCAACAATTTTCTTTTAAAACAAAGTACAAAAAGTATACACAATAACATAAATGATTCCATCATTTTTAATGAATTTTGATGCTGTGTGATGCCTTAAATGTTGTGTTGATACATGCTGCTTACAGACACTCGCCCAGGAGGAGAGAAAAATACATAAATCTTTAAAACACAAAGGAGTGTATTTATAAAGCAGTAAATCTGATATTCCCTGAAACATTCCCCGGTGGAGAATCTTCCAGATTCATGTGTTTCAAGGGCACCAATTGATTCTCCACCACAAAATATTTCAGGGAATGACAGATTTACAACTTTATAAATAGACACCAAGGTGTTTAGTTTCTTGTAATTCTAACAGAACCTTTTTTTTTTTCAAAGTTTCATGAAACCTCAATTTATTGCAGCAGCCTACAGCAAAGAGACCACCCATGACCAGAACTCAACTGGGGCAAAAGTTTACATTGAGTGTCAAGGATCAAGAAAACAAGAAAACATTCCAGGCCCACAGATGACCACAAAACATTTATTTGTGTAGACCCCAGAATTACCAATCATTTCTTATTTAGTATGTTTCTGTTTGCTCTCCAAGCAACAACTGTACCACTCCTCTTAATTTACATCTGTGCCATACAACTAAAACTTGGATAGTACATTTCTTTTAAAAATTAATTTGTTTCAATTATTTTTATTTTACATGTAATTTGTAAAAATCATGCTACATAAACAAGGCACGTAACAAACTTTCAGAGCAAACATGTTACCCTCCAAGATGACAAAACAAGCCTATTTTCATTAGGAGTGAAAGAATCACTGCAGCCATTTGTGGCTGATCCTTCATGGCTCCCTCATGGCTGGGCATATACAAGAATTTATATGTAATATAAAAGCAGTATATATAACTTGATAAAAGTTTTATATTTGATCCCTTATTTGGTTTACTTACTTTAAACTTGGTTTTAAGAGTCAAAGGGACACCTAAAGTACTGAACTTAAGTGCTACCTTCCAGCTACAAAGCTGTGTTATTTGACACTATTATGCATCTGAAATGTTATAGGACTGAATATGAGGTCAGGTAGTTGTCAGAACAGTAGCTCCTATTTACTAGATGATGCAGGGTTAGTAAAACTAAATAAAAGCACAGGTATTATATTTTTAAATCCTGGCATTAAGGTCCCTATGCAGGTATCATTTATGGCTTCTAAATTTGCCCATTCCAACATATTATGTCATGATCTACTGTTGCCACCAACAGGACTGAGACATGCAATGTATCCGTTGCTGGAATGCATGCAGAGAGGAAGTGTCTGCAAAGAGGTTACATTGTGCTTTATGCAAACTAAATGTAATTCAGTTAGGATTTACATCAACTTCAAAGATGAATAAAGCTAAAGTTTGCCTTTATCAGTTCCCCCTTCACCCTGTTCATTAATATTTTATTTACATTTTTTAAAACTTTCTATTCAATATACAGTACATACCTTCTTTAAACACAGTCTCTGTGCTTTGCTATGCAATGCAGACAGATGGTCACTGCAAAGAGGGTGCAGCAGGATGTTGCACATATTGGCCCTGAATTAATAAAGCTCTCCAAGACTGGAGATGATACACTTGCTTCAATGTAGCTGGGTGATCCAGCAAACCTGGAATGGATCTGGTCCAGGATTCAAAACATTTGCTAGCGTGACTTTGAAGAAGTCCATTCCAGGATTGCTGACGATCAGCTTCACTGACGAAAGTATATCCGCTACAGCCTTGGAGAGCTTTAATAAATCATGCCCATTGTATTAGTACTCCCCACCAAAGCTCTTAGCAATGAGTTGTGCAGCAGTGAGTTTATGTTTTATACATAGAAAAATGTGCTGTACCACTGTGAAGGTAATGTTTGGAGTACAGATGTATGTGGGCAGCTTTGTAGGTTATAACAGATATATTGGAGTTATTCATTTGAGATTACAGCAACTGCAATCCTTACATAAAGGGGTAAATACTCAATTCCAAAACTTGTTCATACCAAACATCCTATGTTTTCTTTGGTTCAATCATTATGAGAGATCCAAACAACTCAGAATGACTCAACAGAAGTTTGAAATTAAGTATAAGAGTGATTTCCCCTATATAATGCATACCTTGGATCAGCAGTGCAAAATTCAAAGTAATCATGGGCAGGCAAAGGATGCAGTTGTTCTTCTAGTTGTTCTTTACTAATGCTGGGAGGAAGGCGACGAATTACCACCTGCATGAAATAATATTATAGATATGCAAAGGTCAATGATAACTTAAGGAGAAGTCTGCTGAAAGGGTTAAAACTACAAATGATACCAAAATATTAGGATATGCATTTTTAGTGTAACAGAGAAGTGATTGCAATTGCTTTTATGAAAGAAAGTTCAGTGCAAGATTATAGTAAATGTTCAGTATTATCAAAAAAAAATGTTAGTAACTTTATCTGAGGATGACTTTAGGAGAGTTAGAAGTGGAAGGCCTTGCAATTTCTGCAAGTTTATAAAATCTGTGACTTCAGATTCCACCTAACCAACCTAATAAAACTAACTTACATGACAGTTTGCAATCTCTGTAATATAAATTTAACTGTGAATGCATGTTGTGTTTTTTGTGAGAATTTTCCCTTTTTTTTTTTAACCTCATGAAGACGCCTCCATATTAACCCTCATTCTTACCTCCTGAAAAAGCAGTTTCATCCTGTGAAACGCATAGAGCCAATATTGATAATAATTACTTGAAAAAATTTTTTTTTAAGCTCTAAAACACCATCTCTGACATATTTTCAGCTTTTCTTTATTGTACAATTGTCAGGCACATGTTGCCATCATGTGAAACACAATGTTTAAGATTTTCTAAATATGCTTGATTTTTCTGTAAATGTAAAATTCTGCAGCTAGAGTTTAATTGTCTCACTGTTAAGTCAGTCTGATATGCATGCAAAAGTCAGTTTTTTTACATCTCAATAAGCATCTCCACACCTTAAAGAGACACTGTCACTTTGTGATGATGCTTGTTAATACCCCTCCTCAGGCCTTTATACTTAATGAGCTATGCTTCTGGACCAGCCTGTCTGAAATCTGGTGTTGGAGCTTAATCTAAGGATAAAATTTTGGGGCGCTCCATATAACAGTGTTCCAGCCTAGTGTTCTGCCACTCACCCCTGATCAATGTGTATTAGGTAGGCCATGTGCTCTCCAAATCTCAATGCCCTATTCCCAGTAAGCAGTGTGTATGTGTGTGCCTTTGTACCTATAACTGTCTGCAGAGAGGAATTGCCTACATGACTGGATTAGGTGACGATGTGCCTGTAAACACTAACATATGTGTGCCAAATGAATGGAAGAAGAGGGTTTGGGAAGAATTGGAGCTGATTACATTATATTTACCATATGAGCTGCTGCTGTCCATGGTGCTGCCTCATATCTGTTCATCCCAAACCCAGAGGGCCTCTGCCAAGGGACACAAACTCCTTATCAACCTGTCTGCATATAACTACTGTCATTTGTGCTGGCTGATGAAGACATTTGTACTAATGTCTTATATAAGAATTCCTATGTAATATATTATATCAACTCTTGTGCTCTGGAAACATCCCTTTACTTGTTATTTTGTATTACTACTGTTGTTTGTGTACATTATTATATACCCTATTGCTGGTTGTTATATAAACATATATACAATCTATTGCTGTGCTTTATGTGATAATGATCGCCATACACAGCCCCCATCATGCACCCAGACCACTTACGTGTATCAGCACATGTATCATCACATGTATCAGCACATGTATCACGACAACAAGTATCATCACATGTATCACCACCAAAGGTATCAGCACATGTATCATCACAAGTATCATCACTTCTATCAGCACATGTATCATCACAAGTATCTTCACATGTATGAGCACATGTATCACCACAACAAGTATCAGCATATGTAACACCACCACATATATCAGCACATGTATCAGCACATGTATCACCACCACAAGTATCAGCACATGTATCACCACAAGTATCATCAAATGTATCAGTGCATGTAACATTACATGTATCATCACAAGTATCACCACATGTATCAGCACATGTATCATCACATGTATAAGCGCATGTATCATCACATGTGTTATTAGAAGTATAATTACACGTATGATCACATGTATCAGCGCATGTATCATTACATGTATCAACACATGTATAATCACATGTATCATCACAAATATCATCACATGTATCAGCGCATGTATCATCACATGTATTATTAGAAGTATCATCACACGTATCATCAACATCATCATGTGCCTTTGTACCTTTAACTGTCTGCAGAAAGGAATTACCTACATGACTGCCTGATGACACAAGTATTATGACATGTATCACCAAAATGTATAATCACATGTATCACCACCACAAGTATAAGGACATGTATCATCACATGTATCAGCCCATGTATCATCACATGTATTAGCGCATGTATCATCACATGTATCATCACATGTATCAGAACATGTACCAACACATGTATCAACACATGTATCAGCGCATGTATCAGCACATATATCATATCACCACCACAAGGATCATCTTATGTATTATCACATGTATCACCACATGTATCATCACATGTATATTCACATGTATCACCACCACAAGTATCATCACATATATTATCACAAGTATCATCACCTGTATCAGCACATGTATCATCCCATGTATCATCACAGGTATAATCACATGTATCACCACAGGTATAATCACATGTATCACCACAGTTATTATCACATGTATCACCACATGTATGATCACATGTATCATCA
>NC_092858.1:69358694-69404229 GCF_032062135.1 Pyxicephalus adspersus | reverse complement strand
ACATGTATCACCACAGGTATAATCACATGTATCATGACATGTATAGCAGCCTTGTCCCACATACATGTTTATACACACAGGACACTGAAAGACGGTGACAGGGCACGTGCCGGCGCCGTCCAATCACAGGCTGGTACCCAGCGAGGCTCCGTGTACATCAACGATGTAGTACACAATGAAAACGATAGCCGTACGAACACGGTGCTCACTGTCACCTCACCTTACTGAGGGCCGCCTTCCTCTCTTCCCTTTGTCTCATGGTGCCCGCCGTTCCGCCTAGTTCCACCTCCTTGCTCTTCCGGTCACTGCTCCGGTTGTCCCGGTTGCCCCTTAATACGGATGGCGGCGTTTCCCGCTCGTTCCTCATACTCAGCTTATGACAAGCTGCAGTTTATTGCTATGTATCACACTCCTGAGGAGGAGATCGGCCGTCTACGCCAGCCCAAACCTCATCACCTGCCGAGAACGAGAGATGCTGCGGATACTGTCCCTGTGCGCGCGCCCGTATGACAGATGTGCGCGTCCCCGTGTGCCCGCCGGTGCGCGCTCCCTATGTAGCCCCCAGCACGCGCTGACATTCCTCCAATTTTCTGATCGAATTCTAGCAAAGCTTTATAAATCACGCCTGATATGGATCAGGTGATCTCCTGTACCCTGTCAGCTGTGTAAAGCACCCCAACATCTTCTGTATGTGTGTTCCCAATACTGATATTGTAGATGTAGATATACACACATGAAATCCTATGTGAGCTTTAACATGTCAATGAATTCCTGGCCTCAGTGAAAAGTCAGGATGGTCAGCATTACATCCTCTGGGGTGCCATTGGGCTACCAATTTGTTCTTCTTCCCATGATTATTCACCAAGGTCCTTGCCTTGGCCATTTTAGGAAAACTTCTGTAGTTGGCTCAACCATCTCCAGCATTGATTAAGATCTTGGAAACCAACATTCAGATCACCGTGTGGACTTTGGGTGACAGATCAATATAAATAAACCTTCATTCATTGATCTTTAGACTGGAACACATGCGGCTTATCCTGAATACTAAAACCACAAGATCCTATTTCTTCCCCTGGAAATAATACAAATGGTGAGGGTACAGGCACACACCAAAGGTATGCTACTCAGTAACTTCAATCTTTTTTTTATAATTCCACACCACGGGTGTTCTCTTTTTTCAGCAGAAGCCCCCACGTTTTTTAGCCAGGGATATTCACTGATATGGGGTTTTCTGATATGGTGCTCAGTTCCCAGATGATGGCTTTGGGAAAATTCCAGGCACCTTGTCTGCAAGTTGTTGATCTTCAGATGAGTACAAGTTTTATGTGATATTGGGTTGTCCCTTCTTCACTGGATTTCTAAAAAGACAATGGGGCTTATTTATCAAAGCTCTCCAAGTCTGAAGATAGATGTGATGGGAGAACATGGCTGAGAAAGAAAACCTGGAATGCATTTCTTAAAATCTTTTTCTTGTTGACTGGCAAATGTTTTCATTCCTGGACCAGATCAATTCCAAGTTTGCTGGATTACCCAGGTTCTCACATGATAGTTGATCTCCAATCTTCAGGTGCTAAATCAGACCCATTTTGTTCATAATAATAACGTCACTGTGGTGATGTATGGGAATCATTAGTTGTGAACCATTTACCATGCCACACATCCCTGGAATGCAGATTTCCTGAGTTGTCAGCATTTTTTATACAAAAGAGGGGTCCCTGTACCAGGAGATGCTTCCTTATATCTGTTGGAGGTTGGGTACACCAGACATGATTCTGATGGCCTTATGTTTAAATCAGAAAGTAAACAGGTTTGTCACTGGCTGCATGGACCCAGGGCCGGGTAATCCAATAGTTACATTAAAGTACAATTGTAGTTTCCTTGGAGAATTGAGCTAAAAGGATGCACAGTGCACAGGAATAAAAAGGGGAGAAAGTACATGAGTAACTAATGCACACAATGCTGGGAATAGGAGTACAAAATACACAAAATGCAGGGGGCAGGAGTATGTAGTGCAAATTGCAGGGGTTATAAATATGTTAGGCACATAGTGTAATAGTCACAAGTAACACACTAAGCACAGGGTGAATAGTATATATTGTACACAGCAGGGAAGACAAGTGTATCTAATTGCAGGTAGTTCCTGGGTTACATACGTGATAGATTTGTTCTTACGTTGAATTTGTATGTAAGTCGGAACAGGTAAAATATTTTAATAAATGCAATTAGGACAGATGTTTGTCTGAACATATTATTAGGTAGCATGGTCTCAGTTACTGATATATAATCCTCACTGTGAGCTAATCACAAAGAAAAAAAAAATGTATGGAGCCTAGACATTCATTAACTTCTGGAGAAGGCTGTGCTTTGATAGGCAAAAAGAAACAACTGCAGAGTTTATCTTGGTCAATAGTTACAGGAGGCAGCAGAAAGAGCTCAGTCCCCTAAAATCACCTACAACCTCAGTTGTGTTTAGAAAAAGATCATGCAAACTGTTCTGCACACAGCGAGCAGTGAAGCCCCGTTCGTATCTAGAAGTCATCCGTATGTCAGATGTCCTTAACTCGGGGACTACCTGTACAGAGTGCAGGAGCCAGGAGTGGATAAACAAAATGGTGCAGAACTATATAATGCAGTGTTTCAGGGTGGGAAAATGTAGCGCATGGCGCAAAGGGTCAGGAGTAAGGATCGCACTAGGAACAGGGATTATAAAAATGTAGCTTATACAACATAGGGGTAAGATAAACTTATTCCCCAAGCAAAACATTAGAGACTGATCTCCAGTTCTAAATCTAATACTCCCACACCTACTTCCCAAAAATGCTGCAATCATGTGATACTCCAGCCCCAATCTACTGTCTTCTCTTTGCTCCCTTCTTGCAGATGTCCACTTCCCAGCTTGGGTAATAAACACCCAGGTCACAAAAGTCAACAATTGTTAGATCAGACCTTCAACGTACAGTGACAAAGATTACTGGACAACAAACTGTTGAAAACAGACAGATATCCCTAAAGGTAACAGTACTAGTTGACGGGATACCTGGCATATCATGGTTTCCCTTGCGGTTGTTGGGACTGAATGAACTACCACACACATGCTTGTGACTTACACCATCCCATTATGGCCAAAGATTGAATCAAGGAATATACTGGCATCCGTGACAGAATGGGGACAGGCAAGTATACAAAAGGGCTTTGTTTCACTTTAAGATGAGAGGCCACCTGACATCTGTCCTCTTTTTTCTGACTGAAGCTAAAAACAAAGCTGCTGACTAACTATAACAGTACTGAGCACCAAGACTTGTTCACTGACCTCCACACAACAATCTTAGTTGAATCAAGTATGTGACATTTTATGAAAAATGCATGATAGTGCAGAAAGCTGAAATGAAAACACATCACACACTGTGTCTTTGTACTTTTGAAACATTTAATACGTAAAATGTTTTAATAAAAAAATCTTATCTTTTCATTTCAGTCTTTATTGCAGACACTAAAAATATTTGGTGCAACATGTATATTTCAGAGAAAAGCAACTTCACATTATCACCTAGGGTGGTCTGTGGACAGAAAACACCCTTTTCAAGTCCTGTTTAAAAAGTTTTTTTTTTTTTTACTCACATGCAATTTCTATGTGACATGTGACAATGCACCACTCTATTACAATCATAATATTAATGTCCACAGTAGAATGTTAAAAAAAACACACATAATAGGTGAATGCATTTTACAATGGTTAACAGTAAAAATGTAAAATCCCTTGAGAGTAACATGCTCTTTACAAAGTTCAGACCGACATGTACACGGTTTATTAACAACAGAATACCAGTGCCTCTGTTGGGAAGTAAGGGTCTCCTTCCCTGTTTTGGCAGTAAGTGGTGTGTCTTCAAATAAAACATCTATATCTTAGGGTGATAGAATAAGTCCTTGTAAGAATAAAGTAAACCTCATGTGCTATGATCCGACATTGACGTTTCTAGCATCATATCACTCTCGTTCATCTCTATTTCAAGAGCTTCTTCCACTGGAGACCTGGCATCCGATGATTTAGGCAGAAGATTAGTGGTCTCCAAGGACATTATGCCACTTACATCAAGAGACTGTCTCTCCATATCAGCCTCCCAGGGAGAAGAAATTATGTTCTTCAAAGTTTTCATTGTGTGTACATCAAAGTCATAACATCTTAATTTGTCCTTGATCTCCGTTCCTAAGAAATATAACACAAAATTTGTTAAAAAAAAAATGCCTGATCAACTACATTGTGATTAGCTATTGAAGATGCTCCAAAGTTGTACCACTGAATGCACAAGTTCATATTTATGTTCATCCCTGTGGCACCCTCCATTTACAGTGTATTGATGCAGAGAGCAGCAATAACATCATACCAGCTCTGAAGCTCTGAAGCTGCTTTCTGTATCTCTGAGGACTGCACACTTCTACAAATAGATAGGAAGAGAACCAAGCATATCACATGACAGGCCAGAAGAAACTAGAAAATGGTAGGTTTATATTAATTTAATTAAAAACATGAACAAATACAGAGTATTGTAGGCAGCTCTGTCAGGGTTATACTTTGTTGCAAACCCTGTAACTGTTCTGCATCTAAATGTAGAGAAAAAACTAGGCAAATAAACCAAGGTGTGGGATACAGAAAAAGATTTTCAATATTGAATACCATTTGGTAACTTTTGTACCTGCATTGTGCTGTAAGGATATAACATTGTATGGCCATATTAGTTCATAGGAATTTAAACCTAAAAACCTTTATATCCAGCATTTTAATATCATGCACATAGTATAGTAAAAAAAAAAAAAAAAAAAAGAGTGAACCTTAAAGTTTAGTTTCACTAAACAATTAGGGGTGATGAAGAATGATATTACAATCTGTAAAAACCTGCTGAATGGCAGTAACAATAAAATCACATAGCTTTCGGGTTCTAGGTTGAAGCATTGGGGCACCAAGGTCAGCAAGGTTTTCAGCCAAAGCCTGCATATTGGAAAAAGACCGTCTGAACTAACCAAACACCATTTAAAGCAGAACTAAAGTTCCACTTTCAAAATTTGCAACTGGGCAAGGCATTACTGCAGAAGGGAAAAAGTGATGTCTTTCTGCAAATAAAACATGCTTGCTCTCCTCAGCAAAAATCACTGAGCTGTGCATATGCAGCTCAGCATAGAAGCCGGGTACCTGGTGCATCCCAGCTTCCTCTGTGGCTACCGGGATACAATAAACTCCAGATTATCTGGGCCTTGCCAAATAGGATGGCCAAAGATTAAACAAGGAAGAGAAAAAGGAAGAAGATAGAGATGCTCTGTGACTGCAAAGGGAAAGGCGAGTGTATTTAAAAAATTGTGATCTGGCCGGTTATTTCATTGCAAAAGGTACATCACCTTCTGCAATAAAGGAGCTGTCTGACTGCAATTTGTTTTTTGTTTTAATTTAGTTCCACTTTAAGATATGAATCCTGACCAATATTTATACTTTATTGCATGTAAGCGGCTTAGTAGCTGACAAAGATGTTAAATCTTACCAATATATGCTTCAGAGTCCCCAATATACATTTCTATGCAATGTCCAAGCATTGTAACAGAAAATGTATCATCCCTTCGTAGACCCAAGGCCTTAAACAAAGGAAACAAAATGATTAATCATGATAAATGATTAATGACTAATCATACAAAAAGTAAATATAAATAAATGGCAGTGCATGATGTTATTCTATTAAAAATATTGAGCTTAATAAGTAAAAAAAAAAAAAAGTAAACTTGGAAACAACCTTTGTCACATGTAATGTAACAAAATCTTATAAATTGCCCAATGGCCAAAACACTGACATATTTTGTTTCCTCTCCTCTACAGGAAGATTAAAACACAAGCAAGGTATGTGGCAAATGAAGCAACCTGATAAATGAGATGATAAATATTTGTGTTCTGTGCCTGTTGTCAAGTACATTTTTCTCGGTTGTCTTTAAGGACCACAGAACCATGGTTATGGTTAAAAGGAACAAGATACGGTTTCAGTCAAATCTTGTTTGTGTTGTTCTAATGACATTAAATAAGCATTGTCCTCCTAGACAGGTATATTGCTGGTAGAGTCAAAAGTAAAAAAAAAAAATGGAAAAAAATTAAAAAATAAAACTACTAAAATAATACCACTCAAAGACTGGAAACCTGTATTCTTTTCTGTTTTTAGGTTTGGATGTGCTTCATCAAGCCAAGGCACAGAAATTTGGCAGCAGATTTGTTGGAAAATTTGTCTTATAGGATTAGTTGAAACTTGTAGCAAAACATCTCTGTGTACATTTGGCATAATGCCGCAAATATGTGATTCATATCAAAAGTATATCGGTAGTATTGATCTTAACTAACACTTTGAGAACAGCCAATATGCAAATGCACAGCACACTTTTCTTATGAGTCTTTTGCTGTCCACTTATTTGAAGTAGAATGATTTCAACAAATGACTAAGATTGTATATACTTTTTTTATATTTCTATAATTTTAGAGGTACCAACTTACTGTATGAAAATAATCAATTGCACTTTCAAAATTTCCCATTAAACTGTGTATATATCCAATAGCGGAATAGGTGGATGCATTTTGTGGTATCAGTACTAGAGCTTGACGGTGATACTCCAAGGCATCTTCATACTTTCTGCAAAATAAGCAAGCACAATGCATTAAGGCATGTAGGCATAGAGGTTTTGTTTATTTCAAGTTTTTGAGAACTCCCTCCAGCTTGTCTGAAAGAAAGCAACTACTGACATACCGTCTCATTAAACTATAGGGTCTGGGAATCCATTGTCATTTATTAAATGTTTAACAGAGTTTACAATGAATTATTTCCACACATACATATGGATATAAAGTCTAAATCTGCCCAAAGAATTTTGTTTGCGATTAAGTAACCTCAAAAGCAAATACAGCATAGAAATGTTGGAAACACAAATTGTTTACAGCTCAAAGTATAATACAATTCTCAACTTTTGATTATATGCAATAGATTTAAAAAAAATAAAATTTGGAGTTTATCTTGCTCAGTCCATCCAAAATAGATATTTTGCTACCATTTAGAGATGGAAATTGTCATTTTAACCACCTCAACATTTACATTTCTACTATGGGCCTGTTTATTTGGTAATAACTATCAACACCGAAAATAAAAAAGTGATACAAACATTTTGGAGAAAGACTAGGCTCTCGCTGGCTATACTGTTTACTACAGATAATTTTTTTTGTATGTAAATGTACATTTTAAAACAGTGTTGGTTAAATAAAGTTATTTTCCTGTAAATAAATATATATATATATATATATATATATATATATATAATCTGTAGTCTATATTTGTTCTGTTTAAAAGTATAATAGTAAAAAAAAAAAAAAAATATATAGGGGAGAAGAGAAGTTAAAACAATAAATAATACAAGCTGAAGGTTTTTCTCTACAAAATCTACAAGTTGTTAAACATGGCTGGCCAAAGTCCAGGTATGATGGAAAAGCTGCTGAAGCATGCTTTTTAAATAAAACTATTCTTACTTTGAATTCTTTAACGTTAACTTGGAAATCCTGTATTATATAATCTAAATCAACACTGTGAGCCCTAAGAACTTTCTCTGTATTTCATGTGGACCCTGCAGTTTATTCTGGAGTTGAATGCTAAAGTTTTTAGTTAGCTCTATTTATTCCACTTACAGTTTTGCTTAAACGCATCTAAATGTATTTACTTACTTCAGTTTTCTACGTACATGACCCAAATTGTTTAACAGAGGTTCCCATTTATCCACGGTCACCTAAAAAATAAAGAAAATATCAGTTGAAAGCTTTACTTAGTTTGACACATCTCGGAGTAGTAGTATTCCACTTCTCCCTTCATAAGGCTACAAAGAGATTCAGACACCCAGCAGTTCCATATATACATATATTCAGACATGCCTGATCATTATTGCCTCACAGCTTCCTATACAAATCTATGGGGCTGTAATGCACAGATGCATCTACTGTGGTACTGAAATGCAAATACAAAGAGGGAACTTCAGGCCACTAAAAACCTTGTATACTCCTGTGATGAAAGAAGTGAGTTACTTTAGGTAAAGGAATGGGAGCAGATGCGATAACTGAACTTTGTTAGAAAGTACAGGTACTTTTTAAAGTGAAAGTTCTAGACACAATGAGCAATATTTTTAGTTCTGGAACAAAGATTGTAGCAGGTAAGGCTCAAGAGTTGTAAGGGTCTAGCAAGAAAGGCCAAGAGAAAACAGCACAACATCACCAATCTAAAATATACCATCTTGCCCACCAATGATGTCTTACCTATTGCCAGGTATAACACTTTGCCCAAGATTTTGTCTCAGGAGAATATGAGCACAGATTAGTGTAAAATTACCTCATTTCCAATGGCTCGGATTTTCTCTAGTGCCTCCAAGAACCATTTCTCTGCAGTTTTCCAGCTGTGAAATTAGTGACACATCAGTCAGGATAATCCACGCCATTAAATTTTATTACAGTTAAAAAGAATGTGTAACCATTTATGTTATCCTGCCATTTCCTAGTTTGTTGTTACTGTTGTCCCCATGTATTTTTTCTAAAATTATACTAAAAAAGTTAAAACTACAAAATATTAATAAAAAAGGTGTACAAAACAATCCAATATTGTGCTGTTGAAACAGTATATTGTAGTAAGAAACTCTGACACTTACTCTCCATTCTGAAATGCCACCACACCAACTTCATGCATAACAAAGGGATCTTCTGGTGCGATACTCAAAGCCTGACTGAAAAACCTCTCTGCCAACTTGGAATTGTTGGTCAGGCCATACTCTAGTCCAATATACAGCATTGGTAAATGACATCTGCAAACAAATAATACAGCACTGATCAGTAAATAAAACTTTTGCTACAGTCAAAAAAAAAAAATCATTCAACTTAAATGCTTTTCAAGTCACTGCTCAGACACCAGTTCATCTTCCACTAATCTGAAACTTTCTAGGCTACAGTTACTACACTTTGTGAATCTCTTCCTTGCCTTAAAGAAAACCTGCATAGTCAAATACTGCTGGATGTTCTAGTAACCAAGTAAACATCAGAAGAAGTGAGCAAATACCCGTACTTCAGGTTTCCTTCTCCCCCAGCTCCATATAATGAAGGTTAGATAATCCACTGGCCCCCATGACATGGTAAAATGCCAAATGATTTATCAGAACCCCCAGAAACCTTCATTTGGGAGGCAAAAATGTCTATGCTTATGTGAACAAACCCTTGGGAAAGACACTATTTTTACAGCAAATGGCAGGCCTTAAAGAAGTTCTGGGGAACAGAATCTGAATGAAACGCCAATTATCTAAATTAATAATCCAAATTCTCCTAATGCTAGGGCTCCCTCTAATGGGCGATGTCCTGCTGTGCAGTGGATCAATGGAAACTAGAATAAAGATATATGCTAATATTTTACTACTTGTAGTTGAAATGTTTAGACACATGAACTGGCTTTACAGCATTTACTAATATCTGCCTAAGTAAAACTAGTCTAAACAGGGAACCATTCTTGTCATGTCTAAGGGTAGAACTGTGCAGTTCTCTAAACAGCATATATACTCAGTTTTGCTTTGTTTTATACTAGGATAAAGTCATAGCTAAACAATATAACTGGATATAATTCAACCTTCCTGCTGTAAGATTATTGTGGGCTAGGGGGGAAACCATGCGGCTACTGTGCCACACATACAAAATCAACATCAAAACCACAGATAAGGCATACTGATCGACTATGGACTATGTACAGCGCTGCCTAATATGATGGCGCTATATAAATACTGTGTAATAATAATAATAATAATAACTGATCCATGAGAGATAAGTCTTGTTTATTCTAATCTGCTCAGCTTTATCATTGCCATGTAGAGTAAACTCTGGATATCCCACTATTTTCCTAAACGTGATTTGACTTAGATTTGTTTTGCTGAACTAGGGATACGTTAGGTGGTCAGTTCAGCAAACAATGCTTACGGGATAATATGCAGGTATAAAAATCATCCTAACATAAAATTATATGCTCAAAATCATTTATAAGAGTTTGTCTTAACAGATGGCAATCAATAGGTTGAACACATTGTAGCAGGGATGCACAAAGGCACAACAACTATATGCAAAATATAAACATTTACTTTTTACCTAAAAATTATCTAAATAAAAAAAAGAGCATAATTGTTAAAAGTTTTGGAAAATGTAATGATTCCTTATACTAATAACAGGAAAACAAGAGGTAGAAAAATGAATGTATGATCCTAAAGTCAAGCATGCTGTAAAGCACATTTTTTTTTAGGTGTGCATCCTGGGGTAGAAAATGGTTACTAGGTTTCATTTTCTATAATCTGTTTAAAGCTTGTGTATTTTAAGCTTTGATATTTCCTGGATCAACAGTTACTAAAGCCTACTTTTCAGAATTCTAGTTCCCTATCATGCTGAAATTTTGTCTTTGGTGCTTTCTGAGCTTCCACAGGTATGGGATAAGGCATTATGAAACTTTTAATCGAGTGCTTATTCTGGGTCTGTAACCCAAAAGTACTAGAATTAGACCCAGCCAAACAACATGCATTCACCTAAAAGACTTGTAACACTTTAAGCTCATGTAGCAGCCCAGGCGGGACATATCACTTAGACACACATGCTGATTAAACATGTCACCGATTTGTTGTCATTAAACTAGATTATGTGGTTAATATGCTGCTTATAAAAAGGCCAAACCACAATAATTTGCATTTCTTTTGTTAGTATTGATCATACCCTTTCATCAGCTGTGCTGCTGTGAAATAAGCAGCCATTGCTTGGTCATGTTCACTTTCCACGGCAAATGAATGTCCATAGGCAATCCACGCTGGACCATAACTTCTCTCTAATGTGGTGGCTTTGCTAAAATTCAAACAATAGTTCAGTAAATAAGTATATTTACATTATAAATATTCCAGAAACTTTAATTTTTTTTAATATGCATGCTTATATATTAAGCATGTTGAATATAAATCCTACCTGAGATATCTTCTGGCATGCTCATTTTTATGTCCCACCATCAGATAATAACAACCTACTGCAAACCAGGACACCTGAAGAATGAATATAAAACACCATCATTTAAGAAACAATATAATCTACAATAAGTAATTTGGGTTTTTACTGAGGTAAGCACACCCCCATACACGCACACATTTTTTCAAATGCATAAGGTGACACAATGGGCTCATATCAACTACACAGTTAAGGACCAATAATCCAACCAAAACAAAAAATATCAGGGTTGGGTGAACAGCAGCATAATATATTAAAGAGATCAGTTGGTTGAAGTCAAACTGCAACTAACACACACAAAAAAAGAGGCAAGTTAAAAATGTCTAATACGTTTCTAATAAAACATATTATTGTTCTTTTCTGCAGGGTTTTCATTTGCAATCTGCCTGTTACCGCATGTATAGTCATGCTGCATTCAAGGCATGCCTGTGGTGATAATGGTCACAGCTGCCAATGCTCTTTTGTCAGATTTTGCAAATCCTCAGATGGCTGCTAATAAAGCTGGATACATTAGCAGCACCTAAAAACTGCAGATCTAAATAAAGGATTGGTATTGTTTTTGAAGAAAGGTTTTAGTTCTGTTTTCTAGAAAATGTCCCCTACATCGGAACACAAATGCACACACTCAAACAATATCTATTTCTGCTTTCTCTTAACTGAAATATGGTAAACAGCTTTTGTTCATTTAAAAACTATATTCTCTACCAGTACAAGTCTAAAGGAAAGTACAAGAAGTTGAAGTAGGTCAGCAAATTAAATTTCACCTGTACTATTTGAAATTATTTTGCCTTCTATATATGTTCTAAATCAATTTGTGAAAATGAAACTAGGATCCTTGACATCAGGTATTACTGAATTCCATAATGTAAAAGGTAGAGTTGCACAACACAAATTAAATGTTGTTTAAATAACTTAAAGAAAAACGTGCACATAAAGTGACTGTTAAATGCATGCAGATGTGCTGATGGCAGGACACTATATTCAAGGTATAAACAGAAAAAATGTTACAATACTTACTGGATTATTTGGATATAAATCAACAAGTTTATGTGAAAGATAGAAGAGTTCTGTAAAAAACAAAATAAATAGCATTTTTTGATTATGATAAATAGAGAAAAAATAACACCAATTCATCGTAAAAACCATACAGAATATGTAAAAAAAGAACTTACCATTTGCTTTGTTCAGCTCTACAAGAGTGCCTATATGTACAGGTAAACAATTTGCATGAAAAGGATCTTTTTCCATAACTCTGAAAATACAGAAAATTGGTATGTGATACATTTAATTTGTAAAGTTTGGTTGAAAACATAATGAGCCAGGTAAAAACTTTATTTTCTTTTTTTTTTCTTTTAACACAGTAAAGGAAAAGCAAGATTTTTCTTTTCTGTTTCAGCTTGGGTAGCAACGTAAGTGTGGGATCTATACGCACGGATTTAAAAATGCATATAAACGTTCCTACTACGTCTATATGCATTATTATGCACTTTTACAAGCGTTTTAAAGCTTGACTTTAAAACGCTAAAAAACTTTTATAAACGTCTATGACGCGTTTAACCACGAATTGAAGCAATTTTACATAAGCGTTTATAAAAGTTTTACTTTTAACCTTTTCAGGGAATGACTTCAGGGGTACATAAAACCCCTTATTCATTCCCTGAAAGGGTTAAAATGTGAAAAAAAATTGGACGAGGCTTTATTACTGATATTTAGGATTACACAGAGCACTAGAGGTGAATAGGGACAAGTCTCCCTATTCAAGTCTAGTGCTGAATGGTTGAGAAAAGGAAAACCTCAGCCAATCACGGAGCACTAGAAGTGAACGGGGAGCCTTGTCCTCATTTAACCCCTAGTGCCCGGGGATCCCTCACTGTCAGGAGGAGTCCCACGGCTGTGCTCATTTTATGAATGAATGCAGCCATGGGAATCATCCTGTCATTGTGGGATAACCTGTATAAAAAAAAAAAAAAAAAAAAAAAAAAAAAAAAGGTTTAGTTACACAAACACAAAACTTTTTAATAAAATAATTCAACATTAAAGTCTCGTCCTATTTTTTACAGATATTTTAAACCTTTCAGGGAATGAGTAAGGGGTTTTATATACCCCTGTACTCATTCCCCAGGCTGGGGTGGTGGAGACCTGGGAGTTTTCTTATTAAAGGGGGCTTCGAGATTCCAAAATCCTGCTAAAACGCTTATAAAACCCCCCATTGTTTTCAATAGAAGCTTTCTTAAAAAGCTTAAAAAAGCTTGTAAAAGCCTCCACTGAATTTAATGGGAGCGTTTTCAAGCATTTTCCCACAGTTACCCTACGTTTTAAGTTTTTAAACATTGCAAGCAACGTTTAGGATAAAGCTCATAAATGTGCCTCAAGGAAACGTCCTGGTGTAGATTAGCCCATTAGAATGCATGGGAATTTCAAACATGGGCTTTAAAAACCTCAGGTTAAACGCTGGGGAAACAGTCCGTGTAGACTAAGCCTTAAGTGAGAGAAGGTTTCACAACCTTTTTAACATAGAAAAACCCTTGAAAAAAACTTTTAGGGTCTTCAGGGAACCCTGGAAGTAGTTACTATATTCACAACTCACAGTACATGTGAATGCCTCCCAAATTATTGGGCATTGGGAGGAATAGTCAACAAAGATTATTGGTGTCACCCAAATGGACCTAAAGTTTACTAAAATTGCTCAAGGAACCCTGGTTGGGAAAGACTGATCTAAAGTGAGGAGAAATACCCAACAGAACAGGTATCCGCACAAAAAACAAACAAAAAAAAACACAATTTCATATATCAATCTCAATTATCCATCATCTAATAATAATTTACACCAAATTACAAGCACAAAAAAAAAAAGTTTTCCTCCCTTAGCTTTTTACTTTGCCATTACGCTCGCCTTGTTGTTCATCTAACTATTGTCACAAATATCTATTAACTACTTAAGGCATACAGTGAGACCGGTGGGTCTTCCCACTAGTTGTCAACTGGTACCTTTCCCTCATTTCCACTCAGCACCTTTTTGTTCTCTTAGTAGTTAGTGTAGGTAATCCTACTGTCACATATAGGGGAAACTAAAACATTTAACACTTTCAAAGTTCCATAAAAAGGAAATTGTGATCAAATAAGTTCAGCCGTGGTCATGTCCCAGTCTACCCCAATGCCCCTTTCTTTTGAGTAAACCAATATGAATATACAGTATTTACCAATCACCAGCCCTACCTAAAATAATTTAGCACGGCATCATTTTATAGCAATACAACACCAATGTAGTAAAGTACTCACGCAGATGTAAGTTTATAGCACATCTTGAAGTCACAGTTGTAGTAATGTCTTTCTGCCAAGGAGACTACAACATCTAAGTTTTCCTGAAGTCCATCTATAGATTCTGGAATTACGGTTTCACTAGGTTTGTTGTACTGCAAAACAGTTTTTTTTTGTATTGTTTAAGGCAGGAAATATATTTGATTAAAATAGAAAATTGTTGTTTTTCTCCAATAGCTGAATGAATGTACAGTTTTAGTGTTAGAAGCACAAGGAATCAATTTATATTGTACTTGCTTCTTTACCAATCACAAATTAGCCTAGGTATGCAAAAGCAATCCTGCAGAAGCTTTCTTTGTCAAAAAAAATCAAAAGTTAGAGGCCAATGCTGACTTGTATACAACAATTTTGTTTCAATAAATTTTTATTAGTTTTTCCAAATAGGTTTACATATAAAAGTATGAACATATAAAATATACAAAAAGAAAAAGAAAAATACAGAATCATCTGCAATAATAAATACAAAAAACACAACAAATTTAAAAAATAAACAAAAATAGTCATGGGTGACAAAATAAAAGAGCAACATGAAGCTCCAATAAGAAGAAAGATAATATATTAATAATTAGAGCTGCACGAGTCTGCAATCTAAATCTGGAAAGCATGATGGTCTAACAAAAGAGACCAAACTTTATAAAAGTTATTGACAGTATCATTAACTACAGCAGTCATCTTTTCTAGTACCATAGTATCAGAAACTTGTGAAAGAACTGCTGAAAAATTAGGAGTAGGTTTTTTCCAAGCTGCCGCTATGGTTTGATGGGTAGCTAAAAACACAAATGAAATAAGTTTGAGTTGCTGTTTTGTGAAAGACAGGCTTGGCATGTGAAGTAGTGCTTTCCAAGCATTCTTCCGAATCGATATATTTAAAACAGATCATGTATGATTATATACCCTAATCTAAAGTTGACAGACAACTGGGCAGTCCCACCAGGGGTGTCAAATTCGATTACACAGAGGGAAAAAAATTAAAAACTTAGACAAAGTTGCAGACCAACCTTTAAATTTGTTGTAAAACTTAAAGGACATTTTTCCTTCTCATTAGATATAAACCCTTTTCATATGGAAACAAAGAGTTTTTGCTTCACATTCAATCTGGAACAAGCTTATAATAGAAAAAGAGGCATAACATTTTTTTTTAAATTTTAAGAAAAAATCTTATGCCTTTTTCTCTATTTGTAGCCTTCGGAGTTAAATTTCAATAGTAACCTTTTTGCACAGGCTAACAATATTATTAACAATGCCTTGGAGTAGCAAGAAAAAGTACAGCTGAGGGGGAGTGCTGGAAATGCCAGACGCGCCAATGAGGAGCAAAATCTTATAAGTGTCCCACATTATTTGCGTCCAATGCGGGGCCAAGCATAAGCAGAGAGCCCGCTGGTCTATAGACACAAGTGATGCTGGGAATTGTAGTAGCGACGCAATTTCAATGCAGCGCAGGCCAGCTGCACTTAATATTAAGGATTCCTTTGGGGGCCAAAAAAAAAGGACGTTGGGGGCCAGAGTTTGACACCCCTGGCCTGGGGTATATGATAGAGTGGGGTCTTCTATTAGTGGCCTCAGGGCTGCAGGTAGCCACAATATATTACGTAATGAAATCGAAGGTAATGTATACAACAATTTTAACAAGAAACAGAACATTTGAGTTGGCTGGATGTTTGATAATATCAGTACAGGTCTCTAAGGACAGCAAATAAATGGAAGTAGAATTAGGTGCACTGACTTAAAATATTCTAGTTCATAAGCTTTATTTGCTTTATAAGGTAAGTAAATGCTGCTATTGTTTATCAAAAATATAAATAAAAAAAAAATATTTATCAGGCACACTTTTTACCTTTTTAAGCTTGTTCTCAAAAAGGAAACGGAGAAGTTCTTGATCTTCTGCACATTTTTTACTAAGGGGTAGTGAATCAAGTAGTTCTTTCTCTGTAAAGAGAAAAAAAAATCATAAATGGAGACCTGCACCTAGCCGTAACAATTGATGTTTTCACAAGTAAAACAATTTATTATAAGGAGGACAACTAAATCTATACTACTGTTCTTGAATTACATTTCAGGTCTAATGCATTGGACCTACTACTGCTGCTCAATATCAACACAACTTCTACCTTGTCAGTCAGGATCTATGATTTACAATGTTAGTAGCAGGTCAGGCAAAGTGAGCCCATTCAATTTTGTCACCCCCATCCCTAAGTATGAGTAGTATAACCATGCTAGGAGTGAAGTACTGTAACTCTAGTGCAGCTAAAAAAAACTCATATTAGAAAATAACTAATACATTTCCCAAACTATACCGATGTCTGTATTATCCTCAAGGCAAAGGTATTCTTGTCATAAAAAAGAATGTATGATAAAAAAAATTCCAACCTTCTTGTGCTGTTAGCATATGGTGTGCTGTTAGCAGGTCAAATGCTTCAAAGCAGTAAACATCAAACTTCAAGGCCTCTTTGTAGTTGTAAGTTGCTAGTGTTCTGTTATCCAAGGCATCATAGATCTTCCCACGCAACAAGCAAATAGAGCTTTTAATCTTTAAAATAAATAAATAAATGTGAATATCCCATACAAATAGGGAAATCAGCAACATCTCTGTAGACTAGTATATTATGTATGTGTTACTGAAAATGTATTGTGTTGCCATTCAGGTCGTGTGCATTATTTTAGCAAAGTCTTCTCACTTTTAAAGGGATGCTCACCGCAGCACATCACACACAAATGCAGTGCATGCTGGATTTATAAAAGCATGGCATTGCGCTGTAGCACACTGGTATGGTCTATTTTCGGTGGTATTGCCAATTATTCGCTACCCAGCATACAAATGCATGTGCTGTGGGTTGCAACATTGCATGTGTTTCCATCATTTATGCATGGAAACACATGCATTAACCCAGGACACTAGTGGGAATGAGCCATAAAAAGGCAATGCTAGTAATGATTCATTTTGCGAAATCCATATTCCTAGGAATCTGAGGAAGGGTATAAAAAAAAAAATAAAGTATAGAAACAACTTTTATACTTTTTTATGACAAAAAAACAACTTTATGACATTTTTACATATGTTATACAGCTGCCAGTTGTATTTTAACTTGTCTGGCCATATTATTTATTCCCACTTTATGTGTTTCATATTGTTTACTTTTAGTGAGATTATCTAGCAAGTCTAATAAAAAATACATTTACTTTTAAGTAAAGTACATTTTTGACTAGGAGACATAAAAGGGTAATGTAAAATTGTGGCCATTAAGGTATGTGTGCCTAATGTAAGCCATGGGTTATAAGTATTAATCAGACTGAAGCTATGTACAAGCTTTTAATAATTGCCACGGAAAAAAGATTGTTGATGATCCAGCGACAGTAAAAAGAATGCTACATCTTGCTATTCGGAAACAACATTTCATGTTGTTTGCTTAGTGATTTGGCATAGAGAATTAAACCTTAGAATTTCACCAAAAATGGTCACAAATGTTGGTTTTGGGAAAAAAAAAAACACATGTATACTAATGACTCCAACAACTTTCTACACAAATAATATCACCAGACACAGAGTTAAAAAGAAGCAGCAACTATTGACAAACTATTGTAAAATTTAAATATTAGTAAATAAACAAGCGGTAAGGTAACAGGAATTTCTTGATATTTTGTGAGCTCATCCAAATGCAAATAATCTTAGCCTGAAACAATGGTTTATCAACCAGATTTTACCGAGGACTGTGACATTTGCCATTCTCCAGAATTATCCTTTAAGTTTTTGTCTTCTTTTATACTTTTATCGAACAGCTTTTTACTGATGGGCTCCTCCATATCTAGGATATCAAGAGCCTGCTGGTACTCTTTTGCTGCATACTTGATAAAGAAAAAAAGAAAAAAAAAGCATGTAAATAATATTATATGAAAACACTTAATGTTTTAGAATAAAATAAATAAAATCATTTTTTATATATTAAAACACTGTATAGCCTAGTTTACACAGTGGCAAATGCTGTATTTAAATGTTCATGCAGAAAATACAAATTGTTCTAATGTGCTAATATGCAAATATAAAATTGCAGCATCCAAAAAACTTAAGTAAAAAAGTGCATTGTTTGTAAAAAAAAAAAAAAACAGTATTTGTTAGTTTTCATAGCAGTTCCCCAAAAAATTATTTACTCTAGCTTTTCTTCTATACCAGTGTTTCTTGACCTCTATAACACGGGGAAACCCTTGAAAAAAACATTCAGGTCTTCAGGGAACCCCTACTGCAATTACTATATCCATAGTACATTAGTGTGATGGTTAATAGGAAGAATTCCTCTTACATTGCGGGCTATTGGGAAGAATGTCACCCTTACAGATTACCACCATTACAGCCAGAATGTCACCCTTACAGCCAAAAAGACTATTAGTGTCACCTAAACTGGCCTGAGAGGCTCAAATTGCTCAAGGAACCCCTAACAACCTCAAGTATCCCTGGTTGAGAAACACTGCTCTATACCACTAAAGGTTATGTAAAATGGGTGTAAATGGTAGAAAATGGGTGTAAAAGGTAGAATTCTACATACATGACATCGAGCTGCAAGATAACGGCATGCTTCATACACCTACAATGAAAAACAAATACATGTCAGTAACCGAAGCTTTTTTAAATAATACTTTAACATTTAGCTGCTTCTCTGCTTTGCTTGTGAAAATATTTTTATTCTGGTAACCTATAGAGAAGAAATTATAGTGTCCTCTTATCATGATTAAAGAAGCCACACCACAGATTTTGCTCTTTTCACAAGGTTGTTTAATGGACATCTGCCAAAATACAGACTTTTGTACATTAACCAAGCCTACCCAGAAAAATTTAGTGCGGTCTGATAATCCTGGCTATCTAGGAAATATTTGTAGACTGTCGTACATTACACTTTCAAGTCTCTATAATAACTTATAACAGGAAGATGCACTGGGTTAAATAGTGACATAATAGTTAGTTCAATATATTCTCATTTATAAACACATAAAAAGTTATAATGCAAGCAAATCTTGAACTTTGGCTTTTTTGCTTAGGGTTTTAAAGGACCAACATTGCCTTTGTGCTTATGTGTTTCATGTACACCATGTTTAAAGCTTAGGCAATTTACAATAACCCAAGGTTTAGTCATTGACCTAAAGACTAAACATATTATTTACATTAAAAAATAAAAATTTACAAAAAGGGCTGCTTCAGCTACAGCTGAGGAAATAAGTATTGAAAATGTCAACATTTTTCTCAGTAAATATATTTCTAATGAGGCTATTGACATGAAATTTACACCAGATGTCAGTACCAACCCAGGTAATACATACATACAATGAAACACAAACAAATATATCCATAAATTAAGTTATATGTAATAAAGGGTAATAAAGATGTTGATGTGTTCAATATTTCCCTGTTGTATAACACTGTAGCACCAGTACATAATCAGTTTTACTGGAAACGTACTTGTCAACATTTAGGACTAAAAAGACACTGAAGCTAGAAAGTGCACAGCAGTTTCTTAGAAGCCCATGGCACAAAATTAATACATATATTTTATTTAACAAATACAATAAATATTAAAAATAAACATCAGACATACTTAACAACTAATCAAAATTGCCAATTTTTGTTCAGTGAAATAAATATTCAGAAACAGCTGAGTTATGTTCTGTTGTGAGTGGCACATTGTTCAGCACATTCAACCAACAAACTGGCTTATATTTACCTTATCCAATTTTCGTGACCGCAATGCATGTGAAGCTCTGTGATACTGGGCCGTCAGATACAGACATTGGGCCAACCAATAAACATCCTGTGGTTCCTCTGAAAACAAGAAATAAAAATTGCTGTGATGTTTTTAGGAAGTCAGCACATTGCAAGCCGTACCCACCAGCCTGATCCTGATCTGATCCTAGCTTCACTATCCAGTGCAGTGTTTCTCAACCAGGGTTCAGAGGTACCCTAAAGTCCCTTGAGCAGTTTGTAACTCCCAGGTCAGTCTAATATACCACAATCATATTTTTTGGCACTCTATAAGGGTGACATTCTTCCCTGGCCAGAACAGTAAGAGGCATTTATCACAATGACAACCACACTAATGGACTGTGTGCTGGGGGTATAGAAATTGTAGCAGGGGTTCCCTGAAGACCTGCATGTTATTTCAAGGGTTCCCATTCGTTAAAAAGGTCAAGAAACACTGATCTAATAAATCTGGGTAGAAAGCTCCATTATTGAAGCACAGCCAGAAGTCAAAATGAAACATTTTTTGTACCATAGCAAATAGTTTTATTGTAGTGAGATGTAACAAGAATTCTTACCATGTGATAGTGATGCTATTTTATCAGCCCAAAACAAGGCACTCTGGTACTGTTGCTGCAAAAAAAAGAAGATAGAAAAGTATTATTTAATGCAAATATAAAACTTTCACAAACGAAGCAGACACATTATTAAAACACAGAATATTTTTTGCTTAATGATTTCATTTATTTGTCTTGACATTACCTACATCGATAGGATTGTTAAGAAAGGACCACAGGAGTTTGTCCATCATTGTATTCATACTGTCTAATGAAATTCCAAATTGTGCTCTGCAGAAGGACCTCCTTCTCTACAGCACGCTAGCAGAACAGGATTTTTCTGCTCAGGAAAACTACTTATGGAAATCATTTTGAATACATTGTGGACCAGATTTTTTACTTTATATAAAAGGGTGGATAACCTCTTTGATGTCAAGCAAAATATGTTTGTTTTTTTAAATACTTTATTTTTTTTTTAAAAAGGGGAGGCCCCTGCCCTTCTGTCTTTACTGCTGTGACTGTAAAGACTGAATGAGAAGACCAGAGCATCCCAGCATTCATAGGTTACGTATTTCAGGAGGCTTTGGGCTTTAACTGGAATAAAAAAAAAAGTGCCGATATCCTGCATGCTCAGTGAGATGGGCATTCTTTTTTTTTTACCATGTCATCTGATCATGCACCAGCACAGTCAGTGTGGGACCAGGTGGTATAGGCAGAAGCCAGAAGACAAAGGAAGAAGATGGCAGCGCCCAGCAGTTCCTTCAGGACGAAGGAAGAATCCAGGACAGAGCAGGACTGAATCTGGAGAATTGCCATTTTTTTATTTTAATGACAGTTCCGTTCTAAATAGGCAGAGTCACACCTAGAAATGCAACATCCCCATGACTTAGTCCCAAAGAAATACATTATAAATATTATATAATATTAATATAAAATAAATTATTATAATTATTAAAATAATAACAAAGAAACAGAGGTATGTTTGGGACTTGAATAACATAAAGATGACAATAACAATCACAGTAAACAACCGAGAAGAATATTTCAAAAGATCCAATAAAATCTTTTATTAAAAAAATCCAAAGGTTGTACCAGTTTGGTTAGTAACAAATAACCTTAACCACCTAGCCGGTATGCCCGTACGAAGGTCGGGCAAAAAAAAAATGGCTAGGATGGTTAACCCCGTAATTTTGTCACATCCTTACCTACATGGTCCCGCTGTGCACATCCAGCGGGACCATGTAGGTAAGGATTCCAGCGTCGTTTTCCTATTCCAGCGTCGTCCTCCGTCCATCGTCGTCCGTCGATCTCCCTCTCCAGCGTCGGGTGCCAGCGGGACCGGTAAGATGCCGGCCGGTATCTTGTGTTCCGCTGCCCGGCCGGCTGAACACAAGATACCGGCCGGCATCTTACCTGGTCCCGCTGATCGTCCACGTCCGTCTTCGTCCAGCGCCGGATGATCTCTGCAGGGAGAAGCCGTCCGGCGGAGAAAAAAAAATGGACGGCTTCTCCCTGTGTGCGTGATGACGTCGGCGCGTGTGCGGGAAATTCAAATAGAAACTCATCCATTCATTTTGTATTGGATTCAATACAAACTCCTGTATTCAATCCAATACAAAATAATTCAAATAAATACAAAGTTTGTAATTGGTAAATTCAAACTGTCATTTTGTATTGGATTGAATACAAACTCCGGTATCCAATCCAATACAAAAAAATAAAAAAAAATAAGTAAATACATTTTTTATATTCATAATATCTACTAGAACCCCTGTTCGGACATATTTCTGTAAGTTACAGGTCTACAATTTAAAAAAAAAATTTCATGAAAAACAGTGGATCACTTTTGGTACAGAAATCTAGACCTCAGTGTAACGCTCAGGTGGTTAATGTTAAAAAATCAATGTTGTACATAAACAGTTTTTATTTTACAAGAAACATTTGCATGCAGCTGTGGTTGCAGCTTCTGGCAACAACCACACAGCTAAAAGCAACATTCCACGTATGTGTGCCACGATCTGCTGTAGCTGCATGCAAAGATCCCAACCTTGCCGCGGCTCACCAATTGGTCTGAAATGGTCCTTCCAAATAAGACTAAATAATTGTGAGCAGACATGTTCCTAATTGCAGGAAGGACAGATGATGTCTCTTCTGCAATAAAACAACCTTGTAATGCATTAAGGGAATTGCAATGTTTTTTTTGTAATTGCTCCCAAATAAAATGTGCTGTGCAGTGACAATGGGGTGTTTACTATGCCATGGACATAAGCTCATTTCTGTTTATGGCGCTGCCATATATAATGTCACTGTACACAGCCTATCACTGGGCCATACATGCGGCAGCTGTCATAACAACAACAATCACACACATGCAAGTCATTGGTATGAACATGATTTCTAAATTTAAGATTGCTGGGAATCATTAATATTAATATTAAACAGGATTTATATAGCGCCAACATATTACACAGCGCTGTACATTAAATGGGGGTTGCAAATGACAGACACAGTGACACAGGAGGAGAGGACCCTGCCCTGAAGAGATGTGCCTAACAAAGCTTATTGTCACATTCCCAGAACACTGGGCAGCACACACCCTGGCAGGAGGCACTGCCACATCACGTGCTCTCACCTGCTCTATATATTGCCGCACTCTCTTTCGTAAACGATCCAAGTTCATTTTTGTAGTTGAGTGACACGGCTAGAGGGAGGCGCGCCCACGAGAAGGGTGCGCGCCTCCGGAACTGCCGAATGTGAAGTACAGTGGTGTGCACCGGCGATAACTTCACCCCCAAGACGTAAAAACACCGGTTCCGGATTCTCATACGCGACCCTGTAAAGAAATATCAGCTGCAGAAGCGCTCAAGAAGGATGAGTGTTACATACATCGCTTACCGGCCGGAAACACTCTCACCGCTTACTAGTTCCGGTGCTGTAGAGTAGTGTGTAGTATGTGTGCTGTGTTCTGAATAAAACTGTGCCCCTTAGCAAATGTTATCTATTTTTAAATTCATATTAGTTTATTAGAGCAGACCTAAACTCTAAATCTTTACTTTACATTGAAGGGTAGACAACCCTTTTATATAAAGTGTAAATTGTATTTATTATGTGTTAATTCCCCGTGTCACTGTCTGTATCTGTCTGTCATTTGCAACCCCTATTTAATGTTCAGCCCTGCGTAATATGTTGGTGCTATAGAAATCCTGTTTATTATTAATATTATTAATAAAAAAGTGCAGCACCTTTTCTTTTTGTCTTGATCGCCGCGGTGAAAAGCCTCCCGGGATACCTATGTCATGCATCCCGGGAGGCTGTTGGCTGCTCTTTCTGCACATGCTTGATTTTGGGCATGTGCACAAGGAGCCCTTTCTTTAATGGGAGAAAAAAAATTGCATGCGCAGTGAGATCGGCACTCCTTTTCCCCATCTACATCACCCATCTCATCATCTCGTGCCTGCACAGTGCAAGATTGGGTGATGTATGAAGAAAAAGAGGAATAAGATGGTGGCACCCAGCACGGTACAGGGACAACGCGGGATCCAAATAAAGAAACCTCCCAATGGATCAACAGATCTGAAGCATTAAAGGTAAGTATTTTTTTTTAATTTTGACTTTAGTTCCGCTATAGGTAAAAATACAGAAATAAAATGCGTTTTGACACCCATATAAAACAATTCTGCAGGGTAGTGAAGAGAAGAAGGTGTTATGAGTTATGAAGAGAAGACGGTGTTCTGTAATTCTGCTTTAGGATGACAGGATCTCTTCTCCATAAATAAACACAGCCAGTCTTGTACTGATGGGTATTGCTGCCTTCAGATCAGTGTTTCTCAACCAGAATTCCTCCAGAGGTTGCCAGGGGTTCCTTGAGCAATGGGAATTTTGTGACTCTCATGGCATTTTAAATGACACCAATGATTATTTTGGCTGTAAGCATGACATTCTTCCCACTAGCCAGCAGTGTGAAAGACATTCTTCCTACTGACCACCACACTAATGCAAACTAAATGTGTGAGTTGTCATTATGGTAATTATAACGGGTTCCCTGAAGACCTGAATGTTAATTCAAGGTTTCCCCCATGTAAAAAAAGGTAAAGAAACACTGGTCTAAGAGGTTTGACACTAGCAATCCTAATGAATGAAAATAAAGTCTGTCCCATTGCATTGCATTAATTGTATATTAGTTCATTAATCTCACCACCACATCAAAGTTACATGGGCAACTTCCATTTAAAGTGTGAAAAAATGTGTTGCTCCTACCGCAGATGTAAGCTGATAGCTGACTTTTTCTTTGATCCAAAGCAGCACAAAGCTTTCAGGAATATTATGGTAAAGTATATTCTAGCGATATTTTCCTCTCCAAAGGCCTCCCCTGTACTAATAATGGTGGAATGTTTATATTGTTGATTTTGGTGAACCCCAAGTCTACCTTAGGGTATTCCAATTATCCTCACAAGAACAGGGCCCAGAATCTTGCAATGTTAGTGAGTTTAATCATTGTTTTTTGCATTAGTAAAGTGTTGTTATTGAGAAGAAGGTATTAGAAGGGGTAATCAGGAAAGGGATTATTTATATAATATTCCCTAAGTATATAAAAAAGAGTTATTAGAAGGGGTTCTCAGGAAAGGGATTATTTATATAATATTCCCCAAGTATATAAAAAAGAGTTTTTTTTTCAGATCCTATTATTAATATATTGTATTTATATAGTGGCAACATATTACGCAGCGCTGTACATTAAATAAGGGTTGCAAATAACAGGCAGATACGTACAGTGACAAAGGAGGAAGAGAGGACATCACAAATATGTTCAGGTTTTATGGAGGAAAGGTGCATAAGTCCATCAGGACTCAATACAAGCAATTAATTAGTTCATATCCCACCTGTTACTGATTGTGTTTCCAATAGATGAATTTTGGGTGAAATACAGATTCCTTTCTATTTGGTCTCCAGAAAGAGAGGTTTGCAGGTCTCTCTTCCATTTTTTTTAAGAAACATGAGTGTAATCTGGCTTAGTGTTATCAGTAGGGAGCAGGTCAATAGGGAGTAATGTCACAGACTCTAAACATAATTTCTTAAAAAATGTTGGGTTTGTTGGGTGAAAATACTTCTAGGGATAAGGAATAAGGTTTCTGCAGAATCATAGGGAGAGAATTGGGATTCAATTTTTTTGTAAAGTAGGCCAAGTGGTTGGGGCCATAAGAAATGCCATTTACAATCTACGTCAGAGGTCCGCAATCTTTTTCGGCCACTAGGCCATATATGGGGTGGGCAGGGACATTTGTTGTATTAGACTGTTTAGAGGGACATTTCATCTTCTGTTTCTGCGTCTGTGAAATAAAATGAGCTATTTATTTTACTGCTACAGGAAACTTGAATTTCAAGTTTTGCCACAGTGAGAAATGTTGCCCCTTTTCAAAAATATGAATAAAATTTCAAATTTATATTTCAGTGTACTTTGAGCCACTGATATGGAACTTTTGTTCACAAAAGGATTCTTCTTTTCTCTAACCTTCCTAATTTGCACACTTGCCTCAAGACCCACAGAGGGTACTGATATTAAAGGATAAGCATGTCAGGGAGGCAGCTTGCATTATCAGCGGAAGGCGCCAAATTTATATTTTTATATTAAATCCAGTCTAAACTACCAGCTGAACAAATCTCAAAACAGAAGTCCATGTGGGGTAAAGCATTTACCAGATCTCTGCTGTAAGGTTTACTAGACGAATCACACATCATTGTGCTGATACCCGATTAAAGATTTGGGTTAAAGCATCTGGAATATGAGTGCAGCATAAATGTTATATAAATGTGTTTCTTATTTGCATGGAAGCCAACACCAGTCTCTGCTCCAAGTGTTCTCCTCTCAACAATTACTACTTTGCTTTGTATACTATACTTTTTGAAGTCTTTATGTCAGGCATGTGACATGTATGATCGTCTTTGAATCTTGGCAGTGCTTGGTTCTCAATATTGCACGGAGTGGAGCTGTCTTAATAGTGTCTCTTTGCATCAATAATGGGGCAGGGTGCTATGGTGACACTGTTTTGAAGATCAGGCCCATGACACCATAAACTCACATTACTTCCTTAGTTCTTTAGTCTTCGAGATTGAAAGACCATTATTTAATCCTGAAAACTGAGGACGCCTTGTGGCAAAATTGGATTATTGTGTGTGTGTGTGTGGAGGGGGGCGAGTAAGTGAGCATCGCCAGCACTTTTTTTTATTAATTGCAAACGCAGACGGGCTTCTTTTTCATAAAAAAAACAAAAACAAATAACGTTAGTATTCCAGATGTAAACTGCAGTTTTTACTTTGAAACATATGTCCCAGGAATTGGAAGCTGTGCTCCTCATCATCAGTGTCTAGGCTTACAGCTGTTTCCAGTGCTGACTTGAAAACTAAAACCAATATATAATTATTGATCACAACAGCTAGTTTATTGTTTGCATAATCAAAGTCCTACTGTTGATACTTTGTTATTCAGACATCAGTCAGAGTGAAATCTCAATAATTGCACATGGTGGGCAATACATAGCTGCATGTTCCCGACCTGCAACTGCAACCTCTGGCAGGAAAAAGCCTTCTAACACTAACTTGCTTTGGATCTTTGAGTAGCCGTGTGACCAAATGCAGAAGGCTGTAAAGCAAGATGTCGCTGGAAGGTTTGTCACAATAGACTATGTCTGTTAGGAACAGTTTTTCACCAGGGCACATCAATAACCGTAGCACTCTAGCACATTTCCCTTGCACTTTCTTTACAACAAAAGGGCTAGTTCATTGTGCTTGGTCCCTCAGGCAAAAATTTTCCATCCCTGGTGCATACCAGTATAGTATAAACTGTGTAACAGATATTACAGCTCAATTGGCTATTGTGTCCAATTGTGTGCCTATTATTTTAAGGCAACACTAGGTATTTGTCACTGTTTAAACTGATTGGTACAAACCAATCTATTCTCTGACTTTTACAGTTGCTCTTTATCTTTTTTGTGATTATATTTCCTGATGGTGAATTTTTATAACCTATTTATTACTTACACACAGTTTAGTGTTTTCCTTCAATTCAATCCCCCACACCCCTGTATGCAGTCCACTGGGTAACAGTGGTTAGTATTCGTGCCATAAAGGGCTAGAGTCATTGGCTGGCTAAGACACTATCTGATTGCTTGGAGTTTGTAGATTTCCTTTGTGTTTAAGTGTTGCATCCTCTAAAAACATACAAGCACTTTTAGTCCTACAAGACAAAAGCCCTATATACTATTACCCATACCTACTTTTCTTAAGTCCTGACTGCCTAACATTAATGAATAGAGTTGCAGTGTGAAGAAGAACCAGCTTGAGGTTTTCTTTGGGAATGTAATGTGGTACTGACCTGGGCCACATAATGATCATGGATTAGGGATGAAGGTAAATATGTTAACAAATGGGCTACATTCAGGGCAGTGGGGGGAAATGATTAAAGTCACCCACAGCTATAGATAACAACAATAGGAAAATTATGTTTAATAATATTCTAGTCTATGCCTGAACTGTGGTCCTCATAGCATTATTTGTCCTCCTTTTTTTTCTCTTCATCATCATCATCTTTCTCCTGGTCACTTTCAAAATCTTCTGATCTGTAAGATTTTTCTTCTTTACCAGTGTCATAATAACTGTCTTCTCTTTCATCCTTTGGTGCTTTTGAAGCCTCGTCTTTGTCCTTTTCATTATCTCTTGTTCCTGACTGATCTTCTTTCTCCACCATGTCATCATTGACGTCCTCTGGTGTGCTTTCTGCTATAGGCTGGTTTGCCCCTTGACCCCTTTCTTTCTCATTATGTACTTCCTTTTTGCCTTTTGTTTCTCTTTTATCCATAGTGTCATTGATTTTATTTTGTGATTTGCTTTTCTTTTCCTCTGCTGATTCCTTCTCAGAGTCTTCATCATCATCATCATCATCATCATCATCTTTAGTACTGCTAGTTTTTCGGGTTCTAATGTCCTGCCCAGCTGCATAATTTGAAGATTTCCTTTTCCCATTTGCCGTCTACAGAAAAAAAATTGTAAAAAGATCCATTTTAACTTTATGGAAATAGATTCAGGATTCACAAATAAATATCCTGTGTAAATACATTTAAAGGTACATTAATTACTACAAAAATCTAAAACTAGAAAAAAGCCTTTAAACTTCCTCCAATGTAATATTAAGGTAATATTAAGGTATTAATGGCAAGTAAATTTTGCAACAGAATCCAGTGTTTTACATAAAGGTATGATGGGAAATCTAATTTATAGATGGATCTTCAATTTACATTTTATTAAAAAAAATATCAGGTATTAGAATATTTATCATTTGTCTTTTCACAAGCTTAGGGCAATAGGATACAATTGCTGTGCCCTACAAACTCTAGTTTTACATTCACACTAGGGGCACTTTGAAGGTGAGTGAGATAGAAGTGTGTCTACCAGATAAGCTATAAAACTGGCAAATGAGTTTAACATCAGAATTTTATTTATATCACCTGCAAAATCTTATATTAAATTTACAAAAAGCAGGACAGCACACACTCAGGGACATGTATTGGTAAAAGCTGCAATTAAAGCAGTCCATGTGCCATTGTAAAAAAAAATGCTATATTTCTTTTTGAATTAGGTATTACTTTACCTTGTGTTGATGGGCAGCATACCATCCTCTTGGGTATTTTGCAATACTGTCCATGTATTTCTCTGCTTTCACCCAGTCTTCATGCCACTTTTCAACTCTATACTGAGGCTCACACTTTGTAAGTCTGTCTTCAATGTTTTGATTCTCCCTGGATACTTTTATCAAGTCTTGAGCTCTTTTCTCTTTATTTAAACTGATGAAAAGAATGTGGATAATTTTATAATTTATTGGTTCTACCTACCAGCTGCATTTAAAAGTTGAACAGGAAAGGATGCAAAACATAAACACAAATAAAAAAAAGAAAGCAAGCAGTAAAATCGTCTGATCACAGACAAGCTACACCAAAAACCTTTAGGTACTCAATGGTTGGCTTCAACAAAAAAAAACTATGTTTAACAATTATGCCCTTTAAAATATTAGCACTCTGAAGGCTGAGGAGCTTCAGAAAAGTAATGTACTTTTAAATAAAGGTCTTATGACCTAATGGATAGAATATGGTGTGCATATCACAGAGCAGATAGCACCATCCAGTGTTTTTTTTATAATTGGGCCCCTAATGAATCTTTTTTGTGAAATTGTATGTCCTTTTGTTGTTCTACTTATCATATCTCAGTATGTAGTTCTATAGGCTTTATCTGTTTTCATGCATGCGGATGTACAATTATGAAAGAACCACTGCATCTCTGCAAGAATAGCAGTGGACCTTTAAGGCTGTTGAGAAGACCTTTTAAGCCCTGCTGCTTTAGGTGTATTTAGATTGGTCTCACAAAATCTCTTTACACAAAGCATCAATAGAAATGCATGAACAATCCATTAATTCGTAAAAGAACTTTCATATCGTTAGTACCTGACTGTAGAATAGCAGTATTTGGTATATTGACACTTGTGCCAACTACATGAATTTCTGTGTTGAATATTCTCATTTAACTGTTTTTTTTATTCACATTTAATTGTTTAAAGAAACATTTCAAGGTAAAATGACTCAGCATCAATGCAGCCCAGATGCCAATCCCTCAATCCCATACCACCCTCTTTGCCTTAAGTCAGTCCATTGCTCATCTTCTGGAAGCTAATTGTGCGGTTTCAGCACATGGTTGCCCCCAGGATTTACATGTGCAAGGGATGGTGAGGTATCCCAAAATAGGTAGAGTTGTAGGTCAGTATAGGAGCCAAAAGTCATACACAGATGATCAAGCTGGGCTAGATTTTTTATTAGGCCTTATTCCTATGTTTTATCTTTACCTTTTGGCTACATAGTTATTCTTGTTGTCAATTCTTCCTTTTGTTCTCATTATAGTTGACATTTTACCCAGCAATAAACGGTTGTCCCTTTCAATAGTTGAAAGCCGCTCCTCTTCAAGCTAAGGCACAATATAAATAAAACACAATTTAGTACTCTTTTAATTATTTTATTTTATAAGGCAGGATACAATATTTATGTTCCCATGTAAATCTGCTTCTGAGTGATCATACCAAATATCAATGACAGACAGCTTCCTTGCATTTTGCACTTTGAAGGATATAAATGTCACGAGGTTAAGAAAACAAAACCAAAAAAATCCTATACATTTACGGGTAGGATTTATGTCTTTGCTATAATAAACAAGTAATTTCACTAATAGGATCTCTCTGATATACTAAAGTCAATAAAATGTGGCTCACTGTGGAATTTAGTGTCATCATATTTTAAAGTCAAATCTCCATAATCAATTTTTAAAACATAAGTAGATATATTTTTTAGAAATATCCTTTTGTAAAAGTTATCAGCCTACTTTTTTTTAACACAAAGTTTACTTTCTTTTCAATAGTAATACTTGATGTTTAATCTTAGAATTGATAATTGGTTTTCTAAAAGGGAAAAATAAAATCCAATAAAAATTACCTTTAGCTTCTTAAGCTTGAGATTGAGATGAGCATATGTGTGAGGGCTGTTAGTATCCACCATCGGCTTGGCAGACTGCACCTAAAACAAGACATCTTTTATTTGAAAATTGGTATTTTGTTGATTGTATTGTTGCAGTTATATCTATATTTCCCTTCCAAAAATGAAATGCGGTTTGGATTTTTATAGTCTGTGAAATTATGCCAGGGAGGAACTGGAAGATAAATGGATTTGATGCTCTTGGAAGTGTTGGATTCTTATGAGGTTTGCAAGGCTTATGAATAAAATAGAAAGTGAGAAATATAAAAAAAAAGTAGGGCTAAAGAAGGCAATATTAGATAAAAAAGGAAAGAAAACCTATAAACCTTTAAAGCAGACCTGGCAGTAGAATAACAAAAGTCAATTATTGGAATCAGACTCCATATATTAGTCTTATACATTATTTATAAAGCACCAACATATTATGCAGTGCTGTACATTAAATAGGGGTTGTAAATGACAGACTGATACAAACAATGACACAGGCGGAGGAGAGGAGCTTGCCTGAAAAAGTTTACAAACTAAGAGGTACATTAGATATTTCTTGTTTAGTTCCGCTTCTTTAACACTTTAGTAAATCTGGCCCTGGAACGCTTCGCTGCGCCTCATCTCAGTTCACAGTTCACTTATCCAAGCGTATTGTCTTTGTAATCTTTGCATTACTACTTTTACAGTACCTCCAACACAAGGAAAGGTAATTTAATGCCGCTTTGTGTACCCTGACTGCTCTTTTGTTTGGCCTAAATTGTATGGTATTTAATGGAGCTTAACTGGCAATTTGTTTATGTGTACACTTACTTGTAAATTTGTTTATACCTTCTGTGCTACTAAGCAACATAGGAGCAGGAGACTTTTCAAAGATTCACTTTACTAACTGAACAGTATTTACTCCTTTATTATATCATTCTCAGTGTGTAAATGAATACCATTGATTTGCCACCGCAGACAATTTGGCAGCAGCAGCATCCAAGAAAGAAGAAAAAGCATTCACAGTTTCAAAGTCTTCTAAAATGTAATGAATTGATTTAGAGGAAGTCTGTACTGGGGGAAAATGCTAGTTGTTTGGCTGCCTCTTACTTTTTGAATTATTGACCTAGAACCAGAATGCAGAAAACACTATACTTATATTTCCTACCAATTATTTATTTTCTACTCTGTGCCAGAATTTTTTTTTTGACACTTACAAATCTGAAAAGACAAGCTTCCTGGTGTTAAATTGCCACAGAATGGGAGATTGTTTGCACCCCAAAGGCTTCCAGCTATAACTGTAAATCAAATTCTGTAACAAACAGCTGGAATAAATGACAAGCCCACTTCTAGTTTACTACTGTTGTCACTTAGATGTGGCTTATGATAACACATAATTTTTTTTGTACAATGTAAAAAGACTAAATACATTACATACATATTGCTATGCATAAAACATAGATTTGTTTTTTGGATTGAGATTTTATATATACCGTGTTTCCCCGAAAATAAGACCTAGCACTATTTTGTAAACCTGCCCTAATATAAGACCTACCCCGAAAATAAGACCTAGGAGAAAAAGAAAATAAAAGCATACATACCGGTAAATTAAAAAAGTACTCACCGAGACAGCTCCAGATATCTGATCCTGCGTGTGTGTCCTTTATGCTGGCTGCAGCGTGTGTGTCTTTGATGCTGGCTGCAGCCTGTGTGTCTTTGATGCTGGCTGCAGGGCGTGTCTATTCCTGAGCCAAACTGAAAGTAAAAAGCCTGCACACTCGCCCCCGCGATTCTGAACAAGGAAGCAAGCTGCTGATCCCTGCCCTAACGGAGATCCCTGCACTTAATTACGGGTAAGTGATCAGAAGGGGACAATGGAGTCAATGGAATAGAGTGATCAGAAGGGGACAATCATTTCATAGTGATCAGAAGGGGACAATCATTTCATAGTGATCAGAAGGGGACAGTCAATGGCATAGAGTGATCAGAAGGGGATAATCAATGGCATAGAGTGATCAGAAGGTGATAATCAATGGCATAGAGTGATCAGAAGGGGAATTTGAACGGCACATGAGTGATCAGAAGGGGAATATGAACGGCACATGAGTGATCAGAAGGGGACAATCAATGGAACATGAGTGATCATGAGTGACTTTCAACAATAAATGTGTACTGTAGTCTTCTTCATGGAAAAATAAGACATCCCCTGAAAATAAGACCTAGTGTGTTTTTGGGAGCCAAAAAAAAATATAAGACAGTGTCTTATTTTCGGGGAAACACGGTAATACTATGTATTTATCCCTGTCTTTACTTATGGCTATGGCTCATAGGAAAATGTCTTTCATAGCCTAGCTATAACCAGATATAAAACAAAGCAAATCCTGATAGCAAAAAGGTTTAAAAGTGAACTCAAGCAGTGTAAAAGTAAAGTGGTAGACAAAATATCTGTCCCATGGTTCAAATGTGCTTCCACACCTTGCATTGGTACATTGCACTACAATTCATTCCTTCTCATCTCAGAATTTAGCCTGTGGAAGGGTCGATCAGATGTAACCATGGGTCACCCAAAGCAGGAGGAACAACATATGGTAAACTGCTTTGGCTAGCATCCCTGCATTACAGTGAAAATTATGGGCCTAATTTATTAAACCACTCCAAGGCTGGAGAAGATACACGTTCATTGGTGAAGCTGGGTGATCCAGCAAACCTGTAATGGATCAGGTTCAGGATTTAAAACATTTGAAAGCAAAATGAATTTGAAGAAATCTATTCCAGGTTTTCTGTAGCACCCAGCTTTTCAGATGAAAGTGTATCTTCTCCAGCCTTTAATAAATCAGGCCCCATGTAACTACACGATGATGACGCATGACTCACAGGCACATGAAGAGGTTGGAGGGCCTCAATTGTAGGACCTCAATCTGATACCAGGAAGATAAAAAACATGAGAGATCCTGGTTGTGTGGATCGGTGCACTGACACAGTCAAGCACAGTTACACAGTTCAGTTTTTGAATGCGTTAAGCTCAGTTCCAAAGGTATTTATTTATATGTTACACCAATCAACATTACACTAGTTTAAAAATTCGCCTTGCTTTGAGCTTAAGGTTAAACAGCCAGTCCAGTGACTACTACCATTTCTGTCATAAATTGTACTATACTGTACAAGGTATTATTACTGTTTAATAATAATACTAGCTACGATATACAATCCCTCACCCCTAACAATGCCTACAGACAATTCAGTAGCGGTTTTCCCACAGCACACTGCCCAAGAGATCCTATTAATATTATGTATGGTCTGTCCACATGCAGCTTTATGGGTTCAAGGGTCCTATCCAAATACCACAGCAAAAAAAGAGTGTGGAACCAAGAAAATGCACCCATACTTGTAAATCTCTATATAAGTAGCACAGATAAGTATCACTATGCCAACAAGTAATGTTCTGTCCTGCTGAGGAAAGTAAATGGTTAACATGGATTTTACTCTGCAGGGGTTTTGTGCCACTGATGATGCAAAGCCTGTGTAAATTCCTTTACATTATGCAGGAACATTTAGTAAACGGAATCTTAAAATACATATCACTTTGATTTTCATTCTTGGTTATTGGTTCACTTTTGATGTGTGCATACAAATTATGATGAGGTTATGATGATTGTGATTTGGTGATGAGGTAAACAATATTAGGAACATCGGGAGATCGATTTAGTTTTATTAAAACCTTATATTATCATACATCTATTGTATACATCTATACATATTACTGACCTATTACTAGTGATTAGTATTGAAGGTCAAAGAACAGACCAAATGTCCTTGGTGATGTAAAGAAAGCCTGTAGAATGGAGGTTGCCAATGGTTACCTTTCCAAAATACTAATTATCTGACTGTCATACCAGTCTGATGGCTTTATTACTTGCTAGGTCACTGAACTGGAACAAGTATGCAATTTGGATGAGAAATCTGTCTTCAGTAGGATTTTCCTGATTCCCATGGTTCTTGCAGGCCTGTATCTCAAGGAAATTTTAGAGAAAGCCAGGCAAGTTTAAAGCATAGCTGAACTATTGATGTCTTTTTAAATATAAACCCTGGCAAAAATTATGGAATCACTATCGGATAAAACTATTTTATTTAACAGCTGAACATTCTGGCATTGTAAAATATACCTACAAAAAGAAAAGAAAAAAGACCCTGTAATAAAGGTACATAAATATAAGTTATGGAATCACTTAAAAATGTAGAAAAATTACCCAGAAAATTACACTTAGTACTTTGTCGCACCTCGTCTGAGTTTTATGACAGCTTGTATTTCTTGAGACAAGGACTAATGAAAAACAATATTTTTCGTCATTCCAAGTTTTAAAACCCGGCAGATCAACTGCACAGGACTGGAGCCTTATTATGGGCAATTTTTTTATTTCCAGTATACATTTTAAATCAGATTGAGATCTGGTCTATTCTCTGATATTAGTTATTAACTTGGGAGGGACAACTTGTAAAATACTGCAACCTGAACTTGTACTTGTGTATGTGAAGGAAAGTACAAAGTTTCACAATAAAATGAAACAATGTAGAAATCCTTGTAATGTTTTCATCAATCAGGGACCAACATTGACTTTTTTTTATTATAATCTCCATGTCATTAGCATGGATTTGTATAGAGTTCCTAAAACTGTTCTGTGCTTGTAGTAAATCTATAACCATATTTTTGACAGAGTGTAGAATGATTAGAACCTCTTTCAGGATGCCATTGGTTCCCTCTGGGTTCCAACTTCAATTTATCATATTTGTCTTGGTGACGGTAATCACTGGGACAGAATATGAAGAACTTCAAACACAAAGTTGAACAGTTATTAGAACAAAAGGTGAGGGTGAATCTTTTAATCTGGACACTTAAGCTACGTACACACGTCCAACGGTTCTCGCCTGATAATCAGCTCAGGGCCGATATCGGGCAAGAATCTGGCATGTGTACAGCGCCAGTCATCCATCGTCCGAACAACTGTCCTGTCGGATCCATGGACAATGGTCGACAAATGATCCTAATGAAAGGGAAGGGGGAGAGCGCGCAGCGGGGTGCCGCTCCGTTGCCCTCCCTCTCCCCTCTGAATAGAGCAGAATGGTGCTGTATGTACAGCACTTGTTCATGCATCATGCAGTGCTTAGTCGTTGGTAAGGATTGTGAAAGATCCTTTCCAACGACTATTATAGCACGTGTGTATGCGGCTTAACTTTAGTGACAAGTGTCCCAAGAAATTTTATCTTACTTCCTGTTGTGTCACTGGCACATGAAAAAAAAAATTTATAATCCCTAATGGTACACACATAGCACAAAAAACCTAACTAAAGTTTTAAATACCCGCTCCTCCTAAATGTAAGGTTGGGCCAACATGAGATCTGAGAGATCAATGGAGAATAAAGCAGAACTAGTGAATGAAGTATAAAAGTTCAAGTGGGCACAATTCTGAACTGCTACATGTCCCTCTGTACTTGATGGCAATTTACTACTAAGAAAAACACAATGATTTTGTAAAGTATTTGAGAATGTTTACAGAATAAGGCTGATTTACCTAATTAGTCCATATTCATACATTGTGAACAACATCCCCAATTCCTTTAGTTTATCAGCCCACATGTTTTTATATTGTGAATCCAGTGTTTTGCATTTTAAACCTTTTTGTATATCTAACTGCAAAAAAATCATAAATATTTTTTTCTTTCATGAATGCCATACCTTTCTCTTATGCTCATCATAGTAGGTTTTGTCCCATTTCTGCTGCAGATACTTGTTGCCACATGGTAATATTGGCTGATACGCTCTGTGCATCTTCTAAGTGACTTTCTGCACGGCCTGGGAGCCTGGTATTGAGTAGGTGAGGCAGAATAAATCTGAGCCTGGGGAGAGAAGCTGTGGAGACAGCAATGTGTTTGAGGCCAGTCATGTGGTAGTTGCCATGGCATTGGTGGTAAGCAAAAAAGAGAATAGCTGCTGCTAACCTTTTCAGCACTGTGGAGGTAAATCAGCAAACAAACAATGAAAAAGTAAACCTGCTTATCCTCTGAGGAACAATATAATAATACATTGCAACAAGATTATTCCAGTGCTCAACCTGAAAAGAGCAACAGGCAGCTTCTAGTGACATTGAGGAAATGTCAGAAATGCAACAAGTTCTTCAGGCTGACAGATAGGAAGTGGTAGCAAAGTCAACAATAGACTTCTTTATTGGAAGGGATGGATTAACATGGTAAGATTTGGCAGGAGTTAGGAAATTGATGCTATTACGTTTCTTTGCTAAGGTGCAGACATACACGAAATATCAGAGGGGAACTTTATTTCTAATAAATTACCATGAATTATTGTAAATAAAATAAACAACTAGTTGTTGGAAATACCACAATTGCAGCTTCTTATTAAAGGTGGAGAAGACTTAAATAATGAATGGATTTCACATTCCAGGTCTTGCTGAGATGTGTACACACATGAAAGTAAGCTTTCCAAATTCCTGGAGTTATAGTCAGGTCAAGCATGTGACCTTATGTCTCCATGCCCTCTGACTCTTGCTGACATCTATTGGCAGGGCAATCTCAGGAAAAAAAGCCCAAGCTGGATTTCTCCTGGCTGATGACTATAGTTTCTCTGCAAAATTCTGTGTGTTTCGCCTGCCTCCTTTATAGGGTGAATTTTATGTTTACCCAATGCAAGTTTGCATATTTCTAAAACTTCATCACCACTGGAAAACAACCTTTGTAGCCACTTTTCAAGGACCCCACATGTGCATGGACTGGGGCTTTTCATGCAAGTGGGAATTATGCAAAGCCCAGCCACCAGGGCAAGCTATAGATAGTGGGTGGACCTAAGACTAGACAGGACAACAATGCTTATCCAGAAGGTTATCAAAGAAGTGAGAGATGTAACAACAAGTTGGGGATAGATTGTGCCAACTAATGTGAAAATATACTGGCACAACAGTATGGCCAGAAGATGTTGCCAGGGGAAACAGCATTCAGAGTAAGAATCTGATAAAGAAGCAAACAAATCAAAGTAAACAAGAACGTACAACTTACATCTGAACAAACAAGCTCAGCAACAAAGGCTAATTTTGTGAGTCACACCAACAACTTTACAAACACTATGACTTGCAACTTGAAAGTGGATTAATTTGCCTTCAGGCACACCGTGCAAATGGGACAGGAGGGCAAGTTTGGCCACAACTCTGCAGGTGCACAGCGTATCTGGGTGTAAAGGGGATTTTTACTTGAATTTATAATGCATATTAAATTCAGATCAGCAGGTTCTGATTTACCTCAAAGGTAGAGTGTTTATACCAGATATATCTAAGGCTTCATTTGACATGGTTTGCAGTGAGTTTTTCTTAAATGTCATATTAGAGATGCATTTGCATTGCAGGCAAAGCTGGTTTAAGATCAGCCTTTGTTTGAGCTGTGCTGCCTTTAAATGTACTGGCAGAGTTGAGCAGCAACGTCCAGCTACTCTAGTTCCAAATTGAATATTTTACCTGTGTGTATCTATCACAGGAAGCCAATGTGCAGCAAAAACAAAGATGAGAACCAGGAAGCAAACAAGGGAAAATCAATGCCAAGAAAACAGTGCAAATGTCTGCTAAAGTTCCAATAGTTCCCCAATGGCTAACTGTGATGTCAGCTTCATTTGGTTGAATAGATAGACTGTAGATAATTCCCTGACAATTCTATTGCAGATCTGTAGGCAGCAATATACATGTGTTCTATTTTCAGGAAAATGCATTTTAGAAATCAACAAGTACAGTAAAATGCAATTGTTCATGTTTACATATTTCACAGTGGCCCTTACTTTAAAAAACTCAAGACATTTTTCAGATGCCATTACATAATCAAACATTTAAAAATACTTTTAATATACCAGTATTCACTTTTATTAACAGCAAACCTATTTACACAAGAAATAGAACAAATGTTACAGCTCAAATTCCTTCATTTTCTTATCTTAGAAAACTAGAAGTACCAGTTCCTCTGGGAATCAGATTTTCATGTCATTATTGATCCCACATCAGCTGGTGAACAAAGGCCAGACATTACATCAAGCAGGATAACTGGCACATTAACTTCCTCATCTTTATTGAGAATTTGGAAAATTGCCCTAGAACACATATGCATAACTTTTGCTGCAATGTCAATGTTACCAATTACTCAACTGGCAGTATATGACTTTTATAGTTTCAGAATATCTTTTGTGTCCAATTGCAGCAGGTCACAAATCTGGGCAAACAATCATAAATCAGACAGACTAAAACAGGAGCAGTTAAAATTGAATGAAGTAATTTGTGAGTAATTTGACAAATATTGAGTTATTGTTTAATTTAGTTAAAGTAGACCTATCACAATAAAATCCACAAAATCATTATTCATTCTTTTATTTTAAAATAAATGCCTTTCATTTTGTCAGCCTTCATAGGAGTTTTTGTCTATTCGTTGTTTGGAGCAATTCACATAACAATGCCAAAAGAGTACTTTTAATTTGCACTTCTACAAAATGTAAAGTGTTTAAAATTTAAAACTCTAAATCTGCAAATGTCATATTATACCTTGTGATCGTGCTATAAAGGTCCTTATGCAGGCAACTGAGTGATAATATTCTCCCAGTTGTGCTCCTGTATTGTTACCTTGACTTCCTTATTATATGCTGGTATGGTCTATATTGCTAACCATCTCAGCCAGGCTTCCACGGAACCCTGGAGTTACTCAAGTGGTATTCAAGGTGTTCAAGGGGTTTTGTGAACAGTAGCTGATTGACCTCCCATATGATGGTGCCTGCATAGTTCCAGGTTCAACAGCATTTGGCAGAGCTGGTAGGATGACAACAGTGATCTGTTTAGCTGTCTAGAAGGGTGGTAGTTTGATGCTGTAAAGGGTATTCCTTCCTGATTTTAAGTATAATGGGGTTGTTCTTTCTATCAACCCTCAACAAACTTATTTTGTTTCAATCAGTTTTATTAAGTTTTCAGAGAACAAAATAACAGGTAAACATAACAAAAAAATCAGATATACAACACATAAATCATGTCAAACATAACATTGTAGGCTTCGAATTAACAGACATATAATACCAGGAAGCTGCATATACCCCAAAAATACGACAACAAACAGCAAACTTATTTTATTAGGGTTCCCTGAGACAAAATGTATTTAAAGGGTACCCCTGGTGTACAAAAGGTTAAGAAAGACTGCTTTAAAGAATAAATACATGTAGTCAGTGGCTTGTGACTGCAATACACTTCAGACAAGACATGGGTTTTATTGAAAAAAGCAAACATATGTTCTAAAACACAATTAATTAGCAAATGAAATGTCTTTGAGTTAAAGTTTACATCTATTTAAAGTATATATCTTGTAACCTTTAACACGCTTATGATCATATCAGTACAACTAACAAAGTCAAATATTTTGCTTGTGGTTCAGATAGCACAACTCATTTATTAGTTTTGGGTAACACATTTCCTATAGCTGCCAATATTTTTAACTCATTTCCAGAGACACTTCTGTAATAAGGCACTCAAGTCATGAATAGGTTCTGTAGCAGCTGAGTATTAGAAGTGCTCAATGGTAATAGTACTAAGATGTTCAATTTTAATCTCGTTTGTTGTCAGAGCAATTTTTCAAACACACATTAAAGTACTTATTGATGGCCTTAATACTATGCAATCCTGCAACAATATATATATTTTTTGAAAGCACAGGGCCTGTAGAATGAAAAGGTTGTAGTTGGAAATGTTTATGTTGCAAAGTTATGCCAACTGTTAATCAAACCTACATTTTCAGTTAAAAAATATGGTAAAATAATTTGTTTGCACACAAACTCCCACATTTCTGTACAATGTAATATATTATATTGTGTCAAGCCTAAAACCAAACATCATCCAATATTATCAATAAACATCCAGTGATATTGGATAGAGATCTTATATAGAGATATTGTGACAACACACAATAAGTGTTAGGCATCCTTAAAGGATCTAAGCACCCACCAGGCAATCCCTTTGTATAAGTCAACTTTAATGTTACCTATTGTGTAATTGTATAATAAATTTAGGTAAATTCTTTATTGGACAGCAGATGGCACTGATAGGCTAAGGCTAATAGGCAGACAAATGGCAATTTGGATATTGTAGTGTAGTGAGTGTAGTGACCTAAAAAAATGTATGTTAATGTTGTTGATTTTGGGACATTATTTTATACAATATTAATAATTAATATAGTAATTAATATAAAAAATAAATAACTGTTATTGAATATATAAAAGACATAAAGAACTAGATGTGCATATAAAAATTTAGCATATACAAAAGTTAAAATTTAGGTAAAATACAGAAATAGAGTACAGAAAACCAATAAGAAACAGAAGTATAACAAGGTCATAGATGGCAAATCTTCCCTCACCTCCTAGATTGTAAACTCTTAGGGGTAGGGTCATCTCCTCCTCCTGTGTCACTGTCTGTCATTTGTAACCCCTAATTAATGTACAGTGCTGCGTAATATGTTGGCGCTATATAAATCCTGTTTAATATTAATACAAGCCATTTACAAATAAACAAGCTTTTCTATTGTAAAATAAAACAAAGATTATGAGTAGGAGGGGATGGAACAAGAAAAAGGAAAATGAGGGAGAAACATCGGGGATTGCAACAATAGGTTAAAAAAGAAGGTAATGGGTAACAGGAAGGTGATATTTTATATATTAACCATCTGAAAGACAATTTTGAAATTAAGTTATTTCACAAATTTAATTTATTTCACTAATATGTATCTATTTATTTTAAATTGGGTTCTGTTGGATATATCCATTAATATGTATAATGGATATTCAAACACCTCCTGGCTTAAAAACAAACAAAACAAATACAAATGTGGAATAACTACATCAAATAACCCTTGCCCTTCGTACAGAATTGGTCCACTGTAATTACAGGCCCCAGGACTGGGCAGATCTATATTAGATAATGGGTTTAGATAAATCATGAAACTAGTATAGGAAAAGTTAATTTATACCTACAATTATCATGGATTAAAGAAGTTTAAACACAAAGCAGTATCAGTATGTTCCCCAGATGTGGACCTATATGTGCTAAGAAACCAGTGGGGAGCTTCATATGAATGATTTCTATGAGGGTTTGAGGTTTCCATGCTCATGACATTTAGCTTGTACCATTTACTCAGTAAGCTTCCTGGAGACATGCCAAACCAATGATGCCTGAAAATCTGTACACGTGTAAGAATGTGTATCAATTTATCTTTATTTAAGAGGTACCTCAGCAACCAACCAATTCAGCAAAACCCATTGTCAATTCAGCCGTGTGGAACGCCTGATATGACGCTGTCAGATCTAACACTGCTGCAGGGTATTTGTTTTCATCTTGATTTTGATTAAATGCTACCCAGGTTTATAAATTGCAGATTCCTTATCCAAAAGAATTCACTGCAAGCATATTTCTCGATCTAAAACATATGGTATATGCAACAATATGCTATTATTGCTGAATGTATAGTTTTACATTTTGTGTACCAAGCATTACAAAGCCATCACAGTCTGAGACTGCTTAGTTGTATGTAGTTTCTTACAAAGTGGACTAATTGCCTTGGAAATCTGTATCCCAAAGTAATAAAAGGGCCGAATAAAGCCGCTTCATTGACCCCCTTAGGATGCCATAGTTGTCAGCAGAAAAGATCCATGGTTTTTACCTAAAGACAAGAACCCAGCTAGGATTCTGAACTGTTCAGACACATGCCAGAGAAAGCATTGGTTTCCTGGGTAAACATTAGAATATATCAGAATATGAAAAACAAATGAAAAGTAAGATGATGTACATAGGAAACATTTAGAGACTAATCTTTGTTCTATATTCCCTGTGCGTCACACACACACACACACACACACACACACACACATATATAGACAAATTTGTACAAAATATACATGCCAGTTGTGTTATCTGTTCTGTTATGCCTGTCTGTCATTCTGATTTAATAGCTTCAGTACTTCTGAGTCACTGACCTGGAACAAGTATATGAGTAATATAAAGGAAGGTAATCAGACTTTGCCCTAATATTTTGGTTGTATACAGATGTCAAGTCAGTGGAGTAGAAAAGTACTAAAGGACCATTACCAAAAAGTTTAACAAAAGTTATTGGTAACAGCATTATCCTACTATTCATTTAGCTCAGCTTAGATTTATTCAGTAAGCAATAAAGGTGTTTTTATCCAAATTAAAAAAAATGGCTTGCTAAATGAGTGATCCTGCCATTGGAGACAACATGGCAATGTCTAAATCATCATAGCATGGTCAGATACAGACATGATTGTGTGCACTGTGCTTTCACAATGCACTATTATAGGTTTGTATTTTATAACAACCATCCGATTACTACCCTAGTTACTATTTATATTATCCACATTTGCCAGCTTATTCACAATTTGTTCCATGGCTGCCTTGCAAACACAAAGTAATACAAACTGAAAGTGCAGGACATAAATACCAATTTGTGCAGTGTTTTGGGGCTACTGAACAATCTACAACTGATTAAAAAAGGAATCCATTCAGTTGTGTGCAAATGTGGCAGTACAACTGTCCATGTGGCCCCAAACCACCATTAACCTGTTTTAATTCTTGACAGACCAACAGGGTTTAACGGTTTAACCCCCCCCCCCTTGCCTTTTTTTTTATAAGAATTATGATCATATTCAGCCATGCTCCATTTGTATACAAACAAATATGTCAATTGTGTCAAACTTTGGCCCGCAATGTCCTTTTTTTTGGCCCCAAAGGAATCCTAAATATGAATTGCAGCTGGCCCGCCAATGCATTAAAATAGCGCCGCTACTACAATTCCTGGCAGCGTCAATAGACCAGCGGCCTCTCTGCCTATGCATGGCCCCACACTGAACTGCTGAATAGATGCAAGTAATGCCGGTAATTGTAGTAGCGACATCACTCCTGCCTATAGACCAGCGGCCTCCCTGTCTATGCATGGCCCTGCATTTGGACCGTTTTATAGATGCAGGGAATTGTAGTAGTGGTGCTATTTCAGTTTAAATTTGGCCCACGACTTTGTCTAAGTTTTTAATTTTGCCCCACTGTGTATTTGAGTTTGAGACCCCTGATATATAGTATGAGCAATCAAATAGTCTGACCACAAATTTCTCTGACATCTCAAAAATTCATTTATTATAATGCAGGGACTACAACTGTCCACTAGGTGGCGCTCATCTGCCGAGGCAATCCATACATCTTGTGCATTGGGAGATGATACAACCAACATTTTCAGATTGCACAAACCTAATTCATTCAAAGTGCTGGGGTGATTGTTTTGTGTTTACTGCATGGCCAGCGGGGAGAATACCACTGTACTATTTCATAGTGAAAATGCTGGTTGCCTGGCTCTATCTTTGCTGACTTCACGCATGGTCTTATGTTTAATATTAGGAGGATCAGTAAGATGGCCAGAAAATTAGGTGAGTGATAGCACCCTTTATATTTTATTAGAAGTTCTCTGCTCTCCTAAGGGAAACAAAGTTACAGCGTTAGGTCCTTTAAAGCCACTGCAGCACCAACAATGCCATGTGTGCCGTACATTGGTCGGAGCCCGGCATGCCGCTGTCCTGATCACTGGCAGCACTCTACAAAACAATCACTATTATCACAACTCAAACCACGCCCCTCACCCAAATCTTTCACCAATCATAGCTAAGAACACACCTACATGTCACCTACTATGTCACAACCAACCAATCAGCGACTAATAAGGTGTGTCCATCCCACCTCCTGCAGGTTGGTGTGTGATACCTCTGCTCCTTCCCGCTCTGTGCTGAGCTCTGTGGAGGCGGCACACCGGCATCCCTTTAGGTGTGAGAGCCACATGTGTCGTACATCAGTGTCTGCACTTACCTCATAAAATGTTACTACTAATAATGGCAGACATATGGCACAGCTTTATTACTATAATGAAGTGACTCATCCTCATACCTGCACAGCATGCGATATCTGTTACCTGCTGAGGTGTAGTTACTGGAAGCTTATCCTGTTGGAGGTGACCAAGGAGTGCTGTACATAGTAATTAGTGAGAGATATATGGGACCCATGCTGTACACTTGGCTCATGATATATGCAGAAGGAGGCAACATGACAAAAAAAAAAAAACTCTTTAGCTAAGGGCCCAGGCACAATTGCAACCTTTGTGACACCTGTCCTACCTATCCCCACCTGTACACTTACAGCCACGACAAACAGTTACACACCCCTCACTTGGACACACCAAACCTAGCCATCCTCACCAATACACGTACAGCTTCTATGTGTACACACAC
>NC_092858.1:69327934-69356255 GCF_032062135.1 Pyxicephalus adspersus | reverse complement strand
CACCTGGACACACCGAGCCCCTACCTATCCTCACCAATTCACATACAGCCCCTTTCTATGCCCACCTATACAGATACAGCCCCCACCTACACACCCACAGTCCTTACCTATGCCCACCTGTACACATGCAGCTTCCACTTGTACACAAACAACTTCCTAATTGGACTTTTGCTTACTTACTCTTCTGCTACCCATCTCTTCCAGTGCACACACAGCACCTTTCCATCCCTACCTGTACATACAGAACACCTCACCTATAATAACATTGTATTGCCCCTGTATGCTGAGAGCGCTGGGTACAGACCCCCTTGCAAACTTATTGCTACAGAAAGTGGCCTGGTGGACAACATGCATGACTAGGGCGCAGGACTGAGTCTAATGTTACTGACAAGTTAGTGCTATACCATACTAGCACTAAAGTTCTTCCAAACTGACTGCCAATTTTATTTTTCTGGTCACCCAGAATAGAGGGGCTGGCACTTACAGCATTGGACAAACCATGGACCCTTGCAAAGCTTTAAAAAGTGTTTTATCCCTCCAAAAACTGACATAAAGAATTTGTCCCATTTATATGGATATGCAAAGTAATTTACAAAGCTGTATGGTACTATCCAGTGACATAGCCAACATGGGGCCCCTGGGTTCAGAACTGACTCATGGACCCGCAACAAACTTACTTAGGTCCCCTGTTGACTAAGGAGGGTCCAAAGTCCTCGTTCAGAGGAACACATTGCACCTCCCTATGTCAACCCCTGGTGCCATTGTGTGCCACAAAAAACATGGACCACAGAAAGCAAAGGAGGAGTGCACAAAGAAAGAGAATGATAGGAAATTGTAGGAAACTCTATCCCTGAATAGACAGAAGGATAGCGAGCATTCTAGACCAAAAGTAAAGGACAACTTCCAGCAAGATGCAAGCTGAACTCTAAGGTCAAGGTTTATCTGATCGCACCATCACCTCCTGAGTAACAGTGAGACCCAGTAGAGCTCCACTGTTTAAAAAAAGCTACAATGTTCTTGGAAAAAAACTGATCAGTTTGGAACTTACATGAGGCTATGCACTCTATCCCAATGTCCCAGGATTTGGATTAGTGACTCAAACACTTTGCTCTACGAGTTAGGTGATACCCTGCACCTAGCAAAATTGCTATGCTAATGGTGGAAGCTAAACACATCCTACCTAAAGAATGAATGCATTCACAATAGCACACACACCTGAATTGCCAAAATTTTGTGGTTGAACCTACCTGTTGGCCATGAGCCAGAGGCCCTAGACTCATGGGATAAAGTTAACAGTAGGAGAAGGGGGTAGGGCACAATCAGAATGAAAAAAGTAGTAGTCCACTCAATCAAGCTAATAATCTGCATGTGAGGAGTTTACAGGGCAAGCCAATTTGTTATACACAGCAAAGGATAAATGCACCCTGAGCTCGAAACTCACTTGAAGTCAGCAGATAACCATGGCACCTACAAAAAACCAGAGACGGTTTTTTACACGTTTCCATCAGTATAATGTTAAGCCCTAGTCTTATTCTGGCATCAATAGAATGGTGAAAGCTAAATGAATCATAAACAAACAACACATTTTAGATTGCAAGGCTGATGGACATAATCTGACATGGATGAACAGATAAATGGAAAGATATGGACAGCACTCCATGAGACAACTTAGGTTTTTATACAATGTCCTACATTTTATGCATAGCATGTAAATTGTGTGCTTAGTGTACATTGAACAATGTCAATTTCACTACACAGTCTTTGAAAATACCAAAAATGAATAAATAATGAAACTGTTACCGCTGTACTGCACACCATCACCCATAGACCAGAATTGAATCAATAGTTTAAGGGTTGAAATGAACACGCTGTGCTTAAAATGTTATTAGAGTAAGCTGCCATTGAAGAGTTAATTAATTTAGTTTTATAAATCATTCTATACAGTGCCAAGAATAATTGTTTTTGTTTTAAATAGACAGTTGGACTGGGGTAAGGAAGACCTGGCGGGCCTATTCACCCTTGTGCATTGTGATAATGTGCGCTTATTACTATACATTCATGCAATGCAGCAGCTCTTTGTGTGGTGCCATTCACTGAGAATAGCACCCCAATGTAGTGCACCCCTGTAGAATGCAAGGAATGCACCAACAAAGCACCCCTTGGGACCGGCCCCTTTTCAAATTGAAGTACCTCTGTCCCTGTTTCCTCAATAGCTGTCCCTCATTTAGGTTGATATATACAGTGTACAATTCTGCCAAAAATGTATCATTTACTATTAAAAGGAGCACAATACCTTTATCAGGCATCTAAATAATTTTGCTATTTTTGGTCTATTTGTAGAAAGAATCACTCGACAGTTTCCCAATCAGGGTTCCTCCAGAGATTGCTAGGGGTTCCCTGAGCAATGGCCAGTTTGTGCCTTCCAGGTCACTTTAATTGACACCAATGATCTTTTTTGGTAAGGGTGACATTCTTCCCAGTGGCCAGCAATGTAATACAATATAATAGTCATTCCTCCTACTGACCACCACACTTATATACTGTGAGCTGCGGATATAGTAATTATAGCAGGTGTCCCTGAAAGTTACTTCCAAGGCTTCCTCCAATCATTGTTTGCATGTTCCTTTTTTATGAGTTTCATTATGGGTGGCATCCTTGGGTCATTATTTGAGTCCATAGGTGATCCGCATCTAGAAATGTTTGGAATGATGTAATTTATTGCCATTGCTGATGGGCCCTTTGGAATCCCCTGAAATATAGGTTCCTCCAGTATGCAAATTCTGACTTCTACAGAGGCCAGTGCTGCTTCCAACAAACTGAAATCCACTAAAAGTCTCTTTTCATGGCACCATGGATGATTACTATTAAAATGTGTAAATATATATAGGGGTAATACCTCCCAGGCACTGCTAGTACTCTGACCACCTATCTGTGGTAGTAGATAGAGGAACATGTGGGTTGTATACCCCTATATATAAAGGCTGACACCTATACAGTGTATAGAAATAGATGACAGATTGCACAAGCTGCACCACCCAGCGGCCGGCAGGGAGGAGCATGCACGTCTAAAGTGGTGCCGGGGATGTGCTCCTTCAGATTCCGCTCGGGCTCAGAGCTGCTTCAGCCGGAACAGCAGTGCAGTGAGTGGGGCAGAGCCTTGCCGAGCACAGCCATACCCTGCTACAGTACCAGCACCATGGCGGTGGAGGAGGAGGGGATCCGGGTCTTCCAGAGCGTGAGGATCAAGATAGGTAAGTGACTGCCTGTCAGTGCCATGTATGCACAGCCTGTGATCACATGGATGGCATGGAATGTCTGCTGCCATCCTTTGCATAAACTTTTCTCATGTCCCAGCATGAGTGGTCATTGATGCATTGCAGAAGCTGTGACCAGCAATTAAGAATGGAAGCCAATAGTACTCTGATCGTGCCCCCATGCTGGGTACAAGAGATAGTGCCAGGGGGTGCTGACAACCATGCAGCTTCAGTTCTCAAACTACACTTCATTTGTGCCAACAAGCTCAATGTGCAGGGTGCCCATATCCTGGCAATGGTAGGAGTAGCAGATAGAAGACATGACAAAGTCTACCTATGACTTGGATGGCACTGAGTCATTGGAAGCTGCTCTGGGCATCTCTATATCAGAGTGCAGCAGTAAGAGCTGGGACATGCAGATAGCTCTTGTTATCAATCACTATATTCTCTTACAAGTTGAAGATGTGTGGGTGATCTTTCTTTGCAGCTGCCCTGTGTGAGAGAAACTGAATTTTTTGCCCATGTCTGTGTGATTTGCCTTCTGGCAAAACCTCTCCCTGGACAGCAAAGGCTTTTTTTTAGTGTAACAAAGCTTTCATTATTCTTTCCCAGTGGAAAATCTTTGTAAAGCAAGGCCCACAGTGACTTGAATACAAACTCAAGGCGGCTTGTTGCTTCTAAAAGAACTCAAGAGTTAAGCATGCATTTCAAAAAATAACAGATTTCGGTTCAGATTTTGGAACATAATTGCAAGGCGCTAGCCGAGAGCTGAGTACTTGTAGTAAGAACATCAGATGGTAAATGTTAGGTTATTAATCACTTTCTAAAAAAATCAAACTAGATATTTCTTGTACTCAGAGTTTCCAACAAGTATTCATACATGTGCCAAAGAAGTATATTGATTCACCCAACTTGGCACAACGACTCTTCCACCGGCACTTGTTGGGCAACTTTCCAGCATCCATGTCTTGTATAGGAGGCACACCGCTTGTCTGCCATAGCTCTTCTCTTATAATGAAAATAAGACTACTCATTTCTTTACTGTGGATACAAATCAGATCATCAGAGGGCAAGACATTTCTAACAGTGACTTACTATAATCTGTTTTTCTATGTACATTCTGAGAATCTTTCTCACAAGCAGGCAGGGAAACCAACAGTTTGGTTGTGGTTTTCTATCAAGTGTCAGATCAGATGAGAAATTATTTCACTTATAGGTGGGGTCATGCTTAGGTAAACCACAACATCCTGATTTTTTTAAATAGCTTTGAAGTTCGTTTTTTACTTAGTAATAATGTAAAATGGTACATTGAATTATTGATATGAACCAAGGTGGCCATACACTCTTTGACTGCCTGGTATGATTTTTGTCAGATTTAAATTAGCATCCTTATGGGGCCATGTTACATTTTACATCCTAGGACCGACTTTGTTTCCAGACTGCGATCAAATGTAGGTAATCCAGTGTCATTTGGCAATGAGTGTTACATTCTGAACACGGGCCAGTTACTGGCACATTGGGTTTAAAGAGCTTTTTCAGGCAAATTCTCTTGTCAAATAAATGGCTTCCTTTTAAAAATGCTAGTTTCCTGAATGTGTCTTGCTTCAGTGCTTGAGCCATTGACCCAAAACAGTCCTGCATTAATTCAAAAAACATAAGGTCCTAAAAAATCTGGAATTCTATTTTCTCGATCCGTGAATCATCCAGGCAGACAGTATTTTTACTAGAATGTCAACAGTGGTTGCCGAGTTATTTCTCTTATGATGGGAATAATTTAGTCTTATGCTGCTGGGTAATTCCAAGTAAACTTGTTATAAATCTGGTCAATAAAACTTAGCAAATATAGTGGTTATCTTCTGTATATTCCACATTACACAACATTAGATCTAGCAGTATACGTGATGGACATTTTTGATGATCTTTTCCTGTAAAATTCATGTTTGGCCCTACCATCTGAGCATCCATGATGGTCCTTTAAAGTGGTGGGTGGCTTAATTTATTAATAAGGAATTGGTGGGGTGCAGGGTCGCTTATGACTTTAGTCTAGATTTGATTTTGAGTTTATTTACCTTTATTTTTTTGAATGCCCTGATCACTTTAGCATTCACTGAAAATAACTATTGCTTTTGCATTTTTGCACTCTATGTGGTTTATGACAGATTTACATTCATCCCTTGTCAATAATTATCTTACTTAAAGCTTGTTGAATTAAATGTGCTGCAAATCAGGTCATTTCCATGAGCATCTAATTGCCCATGAGATTAAAATTACCTCTGTAGTTAAGCCCCAAATAGCCTTAGCTGCTGACATTATCACCATTTGTATGGATTTTCTTAAGCTGTTGAATTATGGAGGTCTTTGGAAGTTCATTAGGAAAAAAAGTGAAGGAACCTTCTTTTACCTGACATAGACTGATGCAAGCATTACAATGTAGGTTTTCTATTGGTGACAGTACAGCATGCCCAATTAGAAATCATTTGTTTTCACTTGGAATAATGTTTTCTTTGTTATTCATTTGCACGGAGCATTCTTGGTGCATATGTTATCTATTTGTCATGTGGGTTTTATCAAAGTCCTCTGTATTAGACTCTAGATATGGTGAACATTACTGATTTTGCAAGTTTAATATATTGTCAGTTGTTTTTCTGTAGCCTTTGAAGAAAGTTTAGAAAAATGGCTTCTCTGTACCATACAAGGTCTACAGTGTGAAGGACATCCTATGGTTGAAATACATAATACATAAACAGCGTGCAGTAATGGTCAAAAGAAGGAAATCATGTCAGTTTGCTTTATTCACTTGCACTTGTCTTCCACTTATGTTTACTGAGTCAATAATGATTTTTATCACTTTCTGTTTGTTTATATGAAACTAAGAAGAATTTCTGATGTATGGGTACATGGTGTTTTCTGCTGAGCTGAGTGAGGACAACTATATATTGCCTAATTCCTCAAAGGGGAGTAGGTACCTATCCTTGTTCTCATTGAGAAATCTGCTCCTCTTTAACAAGTATGCTAACAAACATAAACCCAAATGTCCGTAGAGATACATCTTTGTTGTTCCATGTTCATGCCTTTTTATGATTGAGAACGTTACCAACATCAAGAACCTAAGATAAAGTTGGCCCTGTTTCTCTCTCTGATGTCTATTGATCCTCAGGCCAAACCTAGGGGCATCATCACCACTCAATACTCAGGTACAATGCCCCCCACCTCTCTCTCTCTCTCTCTCTCTCTCTCTCTCGTTTACTTGTGCTATTCAGACAAGCTGCAAAGATTATGTAGTAAGTAAAGAAAATTAGGTAAAGCATGCAAATAGCACACTTTAGTATAAACACTCTCACATTCATATTAACCTATATATATATATATAGTTACTGTGCTGCATTGCATGTCCGTAAAAGGCAAAGCTATGTAGTACATGCCATAAATTGCTCCATTGTGCTTTCATAATTAGTAAAATTATTTTCAAAGTGGCACTTCTAAAGCTGAAATGATAAAGGTCAGTATTTGCATGGGCTTATTTGTGCTTTGCAGGTGACAATACTGGTTGTGCAGACTTTGGACTCTGTCAGTGGCAGGATGTGGGTTTATACACATATGCTGAAAGTGGGCATTTTGTGGATGACTAAATCTTTAGCACCCTGTGGTGGGAGGTGTGCAGTGTTTTGTTTGGGTTACTTGCTTTGATGGCAAATAAGTATCACTTTAAAGGGAACAATTGTTGTGTGCATGGATGGCAAAGCAGCACATTAACTTCAGTATTCCATCAGCAAATACTCACTTTCCTATTACTTCCTCATGGCTCAGTGTGTCCAACAGGAACATAAAAAACTCAGTTCTTTTGGGAATGGGGAGCATTTGTTCCCCACTGGTCAGTGCTAGTGATTATCCATTTAGACACACAGAACTTTCACATGGAAGAGAATTTTCAACTCTTTGTGGGGGTTCTGAGTCATATCCTACACAGACCAAATACAGGGCTTTCTTTGTGTGCTGCCAGCATTGGAACAGAGCTGCCGAGTCTAACAATAATGTCTGGCTGTAAATATACACATATACACAAGTATAAACATTCACAGAAAGTAACAACATTTATCTTGCACCTGTCATTCATGTGCCAGCTAATTTTTATGTTACAAAGATATGTATCTCTAAAGTGGCCAGATAATTCTTCACCAGTGAGAATAGGGACCTTTTTGACCCAGCACTTTACATATTTTGCATGAAAACGGTTTCCTCTGTGTAATGTATGTACATAACCTTTACGGTTTAAGATGAGGAAGTGAGTAGTATAAAGGAAATTGCTTCACCTAGCCTTCCTAAAATCTCATATAATGTATAATATCTTCATCTCCCTTGGATATTTAAATTACAAAATAATTTCTTACATAAACTCAGATGAAAGTATGTAACACATTTAGGTAGGATAACCCACGAAGGGGACAGCACCTAACAAACAGGATAACTTTTATAGCACTTTTCTTGGTCCTCAATTTAGTTTGGCTAGCTAAGGTTATTTAACATGGACGGTCTAATACATTGTTCAAACATTTTTCAGCAATCTAACCAAATTCTTTATGTGTGCCTTCACACTAATTCTGATGGGTCCCAAAATCAAGATTTGTGCAATGACAGCTGGAAATGACAATGGGGCTGATTTATTAAAGCTCTCCAAGTCTGGAAAAGATAGTTCGTGGGTGAAGTTGGGTGATCCATCAAACCTGAAATTCTTAAAAATAATTTTTTATTTGCTGGCAAATGTTTTGAATCCTGGATCATATCCATTCCAGGTTTGCTGGATTACCCAAGTTCACACATGTTAGTCTATCTTCTCCAGCCTTGGAGAGCTTTAATACATCAGGTTTATTGAGTTCACTTGGCCATCAGAAGAACTTGGTAAAGACAGAAATGTGGAAATGTCTGTGTAAGATATTAATGATATCCCTGGAAATAAAAACATGAAGCTAAATATGAAGGACTTGTTTCTCACCTGAATCAATAATTTTTGCAGAAGGTGCTAAATTCAGGGTGATATGTCACTACCCATTGTATTTGTTGAGACATCTGCCTATGGGTGTCCTGCCTTGAAAGTGTTAGGACAAAAGGCCATATCAATTTAGGGATAAAGAAATGTAACATTAACTGTCAGCTCTAGGTTTTTCTTGCTGTTGTTATACCTAATCTCTTATGCTGTTTGTGGTTGCCCAGCCCAGTTTTATAGAGTGGAGTTTCTAGTGGGAGATTAGTGATACATACTGTATATTTGTATAGTTAGAGTAGTGTTCTTAGAGAAGATCCACACAGATCTGATGCATTAATTTAGATTGTACCTGTGAAAGGATTTATTCCCTGTCAAGCCCTTACTTTCTACAGAGATTTGGGGATCTGTTCCTCTAACACCAAAATGGTTGTAACCAATCAAATCTGGCTTTAGAAAACCTTTGTTTGCCACAGGCTTGGCAGCCCTGTAGCTAGTTCAGTTGTAATAAGCTGTGTCTAGGATGGTATACCGGGCACCATATCTTTTTTTATTTTTGGAGAACCTAGAGACTTTCCTGATTTAGTTTGCTTCTTCCTTCTAATGACACATTACTATTGCTCACTGATTCTTTCTTTCATATTAATGGACAAAGTGCCTTCTGTGCAGTTGAAGATGGTACATGCATAGTAATGACCTGAGTGTTATGGCCCTGGTCCATACTGAGTATATTCCCAGATACCTGAATGTTTCAGATATACAATCTGAGATACAGCGTACTGTATTTGTACTGACCACCAGTACACTTTAAACCAGTGCTGAAAGATATACGCATGTTTCTAGTAGTGACTTAATTCTATAAAAGCTTGTTGTATGTCTTTGGTATGGCATGCTGTTCCTTTGACTGTAACATTTTCGTGGAGCCAGTGAATGTAGAGTGATATCTGAGCAAGTGATTTGCATATTTCAGGGTCTGTGTCTCTGGATCAGCATAAGAGCTAGGGGATTTTTCAAAAGAAATGGCTGGCAATGGCATCCTATGTATGCCTCTCTGCACTGGTTTACTTAGCTTTCCATATATTCCTATAGAAAATGACACTTGAAGGTCAGATAAAAAGCCAAGTTAGGCCAGCTACAACTTTGGTCAGTGTAAGTGGAGATCTCCCTGCCAAGGTCCTGAATAGCAGACGGGTTTAAAGCTTGTTCCCCTCCAACTAAAATGAAGAAATCCATTGGATATTATTTTCTAATGATTCCAAGTTCACCAAATTAGAAGTGTTTGTGGAATTTAAGTGTAAGTATGGCCTCACGCTGTGACATCTCACCGCAATTCAAAGTACATGCCATTTTGTTCATGTGTCGCTCTGTGCAGTGCCACAAAGTCCATCCACAAGGTTCATTGGGATGCCTTGCGGAATAAATGGCAACATGTCATTGCGGGAAATGTGCACAGTGCCAAACAGCTCCTAATATTCTGAATAGGGACAGATGGTCTGAATTCATTTTAAAGTAAATATTACAAAATGTAATGATTCCTTGTGGTAAAGCTTTTCCACATTGATCAAGTGGAGAGAGCTAGAATTATTATACAAGACCATTGGTGAGTGATACTCTTTACACATTTACAAAGCTTATCTCTAAGCTGTTTCTTTTGTCTGTCTTTTGGATTTCTGACCTAAATGCTTACTAATCCTTTATCATACTACAGGACAATTTTGTAGGTATTTGGTAAGCTGTCAAACAAACCATTTATGAGTGCCTATCCTAAATGTTTGGCAATTATGCTGCACGTGAAAGAATGTGTTTCTCATCAATTATAACAAAAGATATCGCTGAGATAAACTGGAAAAAGATTTTCTCTATGTGTTTTTTTTTTTTTATGTTCATACCACATAACACACTTGTTTTGTTTAATCTGTGGTATGGTCCACCCAATTTTCAGTGGTTTATTTTTTTCTTTACACTGAAAAGGGTGGAGTGCTTGAAAGGAAGTGGTGGTACTTCTGTTCTACAGAAACCCTTTTGACGTTTTTCTGGTTTGAATATGTGCTGTGAAGTTTGGCATGACATTCAGTTTATGGTTAAACTTTAACATATTTATTGGCTGCCTGACTTTTGTAGGTATTTAGTTAAAAAAAAAAAAAAATACCTACACCCTTCTGCTATTTGTGGCTGCCCAGAACAAAGTGGCATTGAAAAGCAGATTGTGTTAACTTAAAGTTGCTTAACTCAAGGCTTCAGAAAAGGCTAAATGAGGTACTAGCATTACTTTGTTAGAAACATTATTAATTTATCTTAGTTACTTGAATATGTAATCCTGATATTAAATCTTTGTATAGTATGTTTCTTTTTAACTACTATTTAGTAATTTGTCACTGCAGCATTTGAAAAATCTAGAATTACTTTAGTTATAAAATCACTTGTTTGTGATGTGTTAGGTGTATGACATTTATGAAATGAAAACTTTTGTTTTTCTGCTGAAAATAATAAAATGAAGACCTGTATTTTTATATATGTTGTACTTATAGATCGCATTGCCAAACACCAGCAATCAGATGAGTCAGTGGGCCAAGGTAGTAATTATACAAACTGGTCACTGTGCAGAGACGTTTAGTGCTATTCCTGGAGGTGCCTACTAATTTAAGGAACCTTTGTAATTGCTGTATTTTAACCTTGTTTAACCATTGGACCTGAAAATCAAAATGCTGGGCAGAGGAGAAAACCTATTACAAGATTGAACATGTGTCACATATAATGATCTGGTGCTCCTATCCTAGAAAGTGTAGAATTTATGGTATCAGACAAACAGTCAGGTAACTATATTTTTTGGAAGTCAGTAGCAACCTCCATGTTTCCTTAATATTGGATATCAATAAAGAACTCAAAAATGGCAAAATATACATATCAAATATATATGTAGATACTCTTTTACCTGGAAAAATATTTGCGTTTCTGTCTATCCCCACAACCCTGATAGAAAGAATCCTCTGTGTCCCCATCGATTCAATACTAAAAGAGCAGTAACAGACTAATGAAGTCCTCTTTCTCATCCTTTTATCTTTCTTTTTTTCTTCATGTTTTTGGAAGACATCTGATTGGCCAATAAAGCAGAGGTAGACCCTTTAAAATTGCAATCAGGCAGGTTCTTTATTGCAAAAGTAACATAACCTTACCTGCATGATTGCAATTTTTTCAATACTCACTCTTCCCTGTTCCTTTGCCATTTTCTTCACTTCCTAGTTCTGATCTTTATCTAACTTGATTGGCTGGGTCAGAATGATGTAACTCCTGTGCATGTGCACGGCGGTTTATTCAATCCTATCAGCCTTGAGGGTTGCAAGGATGCCCAGCACATCCCGTCAGACAATCCTTATCCAAACATTTTCTCCCATTGCTCAGGAAGGCAGTAATTACAAAATGACTGGTGCCCAGTGGCCTTAGAGAGTGGTTTTTACAGGCATTTTTCAAATGTCTAAAAAAAGCTATTGGAGTGTTTTTTTGTTTTTTTTTGTTTTTTTTTTAGCGTTACTCTGCTTTTGTGTTGTTCTTGTATAGGAAACTGCAAGGGTATAGGAAGCTGAAACACATTTGTTAGTATTTTTTACTAACCCTTTCAAAATACTTTTTAAATGCCTAAATCCATTAAGGATATGCTTACAGAGCACTTGGAAAGAATTCCTATTCAAGTCTATTGAAACTTTTGACAAGGGCACTGACCATAGGACGTGGCACAAAGCTGCACCACAACACCTGCTAAATGCCTGCAAAAAGGCCCTTCCAATCTGTCCTATTCATTTAATTAAAATAAGAGGGCTTAGCAGTTATTTACCTGTCCATGAGTAGGGAAGTTCTTGGAAACGGCTTTCCAACTGTTGCACAACCGGACATATGAATGAATCCTATCTTATGCATACTAATACCTTTTCCTTAAGTGTTAAATATAATGAACTTGCATTTATATAGCACCCACATATTACACGGTACTGTGTACAGTGAATAGTCATGTCACAAACTGTCCCTCAAAGGGGCTCACAAACTAATGTCCCTTCCATAGTCATATGTCCTTAACACAGCCTAAGGCCAATTTTTTTAGGGGAATCCAATTAACCTGTCTGCATGTTTTTGGATGTGGAAGGAAAGCAAACTCTTTGTATATCATGTCCTTGGCTGAAATTCACACTTAGGATCTAGTGCTGCAAAGCCAATGAGCCAGCCATGCTTCCCTTATCTGCTAAGAACTCCATATACAAAGTGGAAAGTAGTATGATTATGGTGCACACAATTTAATATGTTTGCAAGTTTGTATGTTGTCTGTTTGTGAATTGTTAATATAGATCTAATAAAGGAATGGTGCATGTAACATCTACTTTACAGCAGCATTAACTCCTGTTCTTGGCTCTCCAATGAAGGACCTACTAATGTGAAAACAATGTAATAGTCCAAGCTGGTAATATAAAACACAACCAAAGGAAGCTTTGCACACTGAATGTTTAAAGTTTGTAGAAACTGAATGAAATCGATACTTCCTTTGTAATGCAGTTCATTGTAATCCATTTATGATTTGATGGCTACTGAAATTTCTTCAGGTCTGATGGGATGTAAAAATCTGCCTGTGTTCACTAGACTTTACCTACCCATAGTGGGAAATGAAGTAGGGGATAGGCCAGAGTCAGCAAACATGCAGATTTTTTACCAGATGCAGAAGGAAGCTGTCTTCTTATTAAAAGAACAGACCTGCCAATGTCTGACTTACGAGGTGCCAGTTATTAAAATTTTTTAAATCAGGAATCAGTTGGTGTGCATTGCATGGGTTAGTATTTTTTTCTTTATGGCTTACTTCATTATTCTGTTTTAGAAGAATTATTTATAATTTTGTTTACCTGAGAAATTTACCATTTTCTGTCATTTCCTTTCTGCAAACAAGATTCTAAGTCTTTTGTTTGTGATGTATTCTGAAAAAATATCCTTCCCTTTTTGCCCCTTTATTAAAACATCCTGGCCAACACTGTGCAAGTCATTTGATGACCAAAGAAATCTTGGCATTTGTGCAGCTTTGCTTATAATCTAGCAGTATTACTTTCAAACTTAATCTCAAACTGACTGATTCCTTTTGAAGACGAGATTCGTTTTTACAGTGGCACAGCAGTGGCTAGTACTGAAAACAGCACTGAACTTCCTTTTTTAAGATTTTTTTTGATTTTCAGGAAGCTCCCTGTGGGGTCTTCCCTTGAATCATTTGTTGTTTTCTTTTTCCCAGAAGGACTGGAACTAGAAATAATTTCCTTGTGACTGTACTTTTCAAACTATTAGAAAAGTAAAGCCTATTTTGTATCAATCAGGACAATAGTGGATACCTGTAGACTTGTACCTTCGTTTGCTTGACATACCCTTTCCAGGGTAAAATGTGTGGCAGATTAGTCAGATTTCATTGTTTAAACTTACCATTTAAAACTCTGACACGTGAGACATATACAGGGGACACATGTTAATGTTTATATATATATATATATATATATATATATATATATATATATATATATATATATATATATATATATATATATATATATATATATATATATATAGGATTTGCCTTCCTACTGCCTCTCACATACAAAAAATATGTGGTGTTGATTACTAAAAAGGTTCTGAAAACCACTACTTAGGAAGTTTATGTGACTGAACAAAGGATAGAGATGTGTGGATAAAGCAAGTGATATGGCTCCTATTTTAGAGCACTAGTCCTTATTTTCGCTTTCATCTGTAATCGTACACCCGCTCAAACTAAAACCAGTCACATAAAAAAAAAAACCTTTTACCAAATAGCTTTAATTAACATTTTGAAATTTGTTATCCGAATGTGGCTGCCATGCTATCCAAAATCTCCATAATGGCCATTATCTTTATCCTTTGTATTGGATTAGATTTAGGTTTGTAAACATTCTGGCCAATGTTTTTCAATCAACAGAAAGCAGAGAGTCCAAAGAAGGATTAGCAGAATAGAATCTAGTGAAAAGAGGTTCCTTTACCAACAACAAGGAAGAAATCTGGCAATCATAGCTGAGAGATGATATAAAGAGTTAGATTAAAAATAAGTAAGTAAACATTGTGGATGGTAGCCCTGTTTCTTGGATAGCATTAACAGCTCTAAAATTGGTTTTACGTGTTGCTTGGAGCCATTCTTTATTTTTTCATTAGAATAATGGAGTTATATGTTTATGACTAAGCTAAAAATTCTGTTTAAGCGTTTTAAAGCTTGGGTTATTGACAAATCGAACTGAGTTTTATTCTCCTAATGTTTTTACAAGCTTGGTGCTGGGGCTTACCCTTGATGGTTTAAGATTAGGCAAAGTACTTTTCCAGCACAAGGTCACCTGTCCGAGTTTTTATAGTAAAGACATTTAATAAAAATTGTGCTGAGGGTGCATTGTTATACACCATTTTAGAAATTGGAGGAAGTGCAACGCTGATATAACTGTCTGGTAAATTTGCCCGTTCTAATTGATTCATTAGTTTTCCCCTGTTTAGCCCTTTGATGAATGCTTTTGCCAATTTAAGCTTGAAGAAATCAATATTCATTTCAAGTGGAGATAAGACTGTGTGCTTTATATAGTGCCGGAGGAGTGGTGATGCTATTAGGCCAATTGCCTTGGGTTAAGAGCTCTGCTTTTTTAAGTGACCTTCGCCAAGGTGTTAAGATTCTCCATGAGAATCTTGTGTGTTAAACAGTTCATTTAATGAAGAAAAACAAAATGTACTTAGATTAATAGAATTAAAAACCTGATTTTTTTTTTTTTTTCAGATATGAGCAAAAATAGTTCTCAAGGAAAACTAGATTGAAATGTTACAAATCAATCAATCAGTATAGAAATCTTTTTTTTTACAAATGTAATATTTACTTTTTTATTTTTAGACGTAAAACATGACAACAGTTCTAAGCTTTGACCTACTAAAACTTTTTAAAATATTGTGGCTGGACTTGTACCTATTTTAAAGTGTTAATAAATGTTCAAAGACAAAATATATATGTGAAAGCTTTATACACACATTTCTCACATCATGTTACATTTTTGGACATCCTTTTTTTTTCTCTACAACATCTTTTCTTTTTTTTTTAATTAATGTCTACTATACGCCTATAGAGTGGCTGCCACTATAACCAGTAATTCAAGTGGCCAATAAAAGGCCCAGAGGCTCAGATGGAACAGGAGAAACTTTAAAAAAATTAAAAAACAGACCATTTTTCCTAGGCCCTTAAACAAACATTTATGCAATTTGCCATCATATGCTCAATTAAATTACAAAGGTTTGTGATAGAATTACTTTTTTCAGTATGGATCTGCTAAGGTTGTACTAAACAGTTCATTGTATAGAAAACATGATAGCAAGTTATCTGAATTGTAGTCAATAAAGTTCCCAAGTTGAAGCTGGTAAGTTGGCTAAGAAAATACCAGTTACAAAGCTGATTGTGTTATCCAGTATAACTGCTGGTGACCAAGATACTCCAGATTGTTGCAATGTAGAAAAGTATTGTAGCCTGTTATAATCATTTAAAGCTTCTCTAAATATCTGCTACAAAATTGCTAGTGTGAAAACCTATGCATTCTGAAGTTTGACAATATATAACTTTATGGTTTAACCCATTTATAATAAAAAAAAAATCATATACAATAGTTTTGTATATGTTAGGAAATACAGCACAAGAACAGAACAAAAGCAGTTCTCTTCACTATTATTTTGAAAAAGAGATCTGGGGATTACTTCCCCAAATTGGTTCTTTGTATGTCCACATCTCCTCTCCATGGCTGAGCGGTCCATCTTGTCTTTCTGTTTCAGTTACATTGTTGTCCTAATAAAATTTGAGCATTTCAGATGTACTGGAATAGATGATTTCTCTTAATGTCTGCTGATAGCTGGTTCTTTTACACTTTACTATACCTTTTGATAATGTAAAAGATTCTAATGTTTCATTAATTTTTTCCACCTGATCTTTGACAATGCCTTTGCCCTTGAGCTCAACCTACTTTGTAAAGCTTTTCCCTTTGGAACTTTTTAATTAAATCCTTTGCATTAAATATGCAAAGGATTCAGGCATGTTCCTCCTTTCCTTTTTTCCTCCAGGCTAAAAATTTTAACTCCATGATCCTTTATTAGTACAACTTGCCATAAAGACCTTGACTATTTACAGTGTGTAGCCCTAGTCTGACCAGGACTCATTCTAATTTATAAATTCATTTCTGTAGGTGAAAGCGCTCAACTAAATCCTGTTAGCTGTCCCAGCTGCTTGGTCGGTTACCTAAGATGAACTCTAACGCAGCTTTAGATGGCTTTTGTAGAGGCCATCTGAGCCCCACTGCCTCAGGCTGCACTTAATATGGCTGGTGCAATCACTGAGGCTTGATTTTTATTGGGTTCATGGAACCCCCACAAGCATTCATCACACTTTGGGCATGTACACTTGACTATTTCGGACTTGTTCTAATGAGATACTTTGCATTCTGCTCAACAAAACTGACATGCTCATCCCTTAGGGTGGGGGGTGGGGGGGTCTCTTTAGATGTTCTTCATCATCTACCATAGGTTTCTCTTATTTTGGTACCTACTCTGGTAACATATTTCTTACTTTTTCTTTTCTTTTTTTTCATATTTATTTACACCAGGGCAAAGTAACTGGTTTATATGATCCCCCAAACCCTTTATTGTAGATGTTTACTTTTTTTATTATCCCCCTGTCAGTAGCCATTGACCTGGGAATTACTGAGATATGAGAGAATTTTCAGTATGGAGCAGCATGTGATGCTCTTTTCTATTTTTTAACCAGTTTCTACGAAATAGTGAACCATGACATCACTTTTAATTGTTCATCTAAAAGAATAACGAAAGTCTCTGCCATTTAAAAATGTGTTACCAAAACATATTTGTTTATAGTTTTGCAATGAAAAGGAAAGGGTCGAATACCATTCCTTGTTGTATAATATTGTTCATGCTGCTAGGAGATATTTCTTCATCTCTTTTCTTGAGGCACAACAGAAAGTGAGAGAAAGTTAGGGGTTGTTCCTATTTCTACCAGTTGTCACCAGAGGTTGTACCCCTATTAGACATTTTTCCATACCTTTCCATACACTTTAGAGTAAGTGATATCTCCCTTGCAGTAATAGGTAAAGTCTCTGCTTTCAAATGAGCTATGCTGTCAATTAGCATCATAAAGGATGGCCTTAGGCACTTTGATCTATTGGCTTTGTTGCTTTAAACAGAAAAGTGTAAAAATAAGATTCTGCTGTGGACCATCTGACACTTGCTGTAGCTGTTTGGTTTGTCTAGCTTTCATTGACAAGGACATCTGCAGAGGCTGTCACAGAGATGAATGGCTAGACTGGGGATACAAGAACTTGTTAGAGTGCTGTAACTTTAGAAAGTGATTGGGTGCTTTTGTAGGCAGTGCTAGGCGACCTCAGCTGCAGTCTGAGAAATCCAATCCAGCATATGAGTTGTTGCAGCTGATCAGAACATGTCCACTCACCTGTTCACCCTCCAGTCATACACAGTTCCCTTGATGTGTGCAACTAATATCTTCTGCTGAAAGCTTATATCAGATAGTGGGATCTTTTATGCTGACACAGATAAATCTTCTTTAACCATTCAAGTTTTGCCTTACTGTTTTAAATCCTGTCCTTTTAGCCTATTTGTTCTAAGCATATATACAAGTCATAGTGTAATGCTTTACAGAATGCACCATAATATGCATGAGCAAATCATGCATAAGCCTCAACAAAGCTTTAACTTTGGCTCCCTTTAACTAAAAGTAAACCAAATAAATTTGGCCCCCCCAAAAAAATTGTTTCTGTGAATTTATACCATTGAATGTGATTTAGCGGAGAATACAGTACCTCTGGTGCACTATAATGTCAAAAAGTCTTATCACTCTTGCCCAGATTACCTCCGGAAACTACATAACTCTTTCCTTCATGTTTTGGAGATGGCAATAGAAGCTGTTTTGCATATCAAACCAGGAACAGTAAAGCTGGCTAAGAAAGTGCTAGCTGATGCTGAACATCCTTCATTAGGCTGTGTCTGACTTGCTTCAGCTTCTAATGCACATTGTAAGAAGTGTACAGGGGAACCTGTAGCTGTGCAGGACTAAGAGTAAGGCTGTTCTGTTTAAAAATTCATATTTAAATATTTTAACATGTGAACAAAGATAGTTCCTATAGACTTTATTTTTTGAAAATACTATTGGCCAACATTTTATCAGTGTACAGTAATATGTTTGTTACATTCTTGTCAACATACGGTAGAACCAGCAAGCGTTTATTATAGAAGCATTTTCCTGCATAGGCCAGCTATCCTTTAGTATGATTTATACACACACAACACACACACCTTTGTCAGAGGAGATGTATCCTATAACACGTGTTATTCTGGCTGTGTGTTATTACTTATCATCTTTTTTTCTCTCCTTACTTATTTATATCTGTATGCATTTACCTTACTGAGGTAGATAGACATGTAGGCATTCCACATCTACCTACACAGTGCATTCTCTTAGTGAATTTCATTTCTCCTAGTCTGTGCATTGACTTAACCACCACCCGGGGATAGATAACTCTGACACTTGTATACATGAGGTGTAGGTGTATATTGTCCATACTGCAGGGTGATATAAAACAGGAAGCATGCCCACATGGTATCCCTCTTATAACTATATTTCTATCCCACTCATTTGATACCACAAATATCTATAAGCTATGAAATATCCATAAGGTAAAACAGTTTCTTCCAATTATAGGCACATTTGCAGTTTGTTTCTTTTCCATTATTTTAGATCAGTCTGTATTAAAATTATGCTTACAATAATTTGATAAAATATGAAAACATGATTAGTAGTCTATGCAAAATCCTTCCAGCATGGCTTTATTCATAATAGCAATATATAGTTAAGAGTCCCCCGTCATTATGCTGTACAGAAGGATCTTTGCTCCCTTTGTTAAAGAAGTAGTCATTCTGTCCACCACTCTCCCACTTTAGGCAGCAGGCAGGAGACAGGCTTTTCTATCCCGACTGTGGCTAATTCTGAAGGAAACTAATACTTCCCACACCCTCTGTTTTAATGGATTGTATTGGGTTTGGCTTTTATATGTTTAACTTTCATGCACTGTAGATGAAGTGCCATCAGCTGGATGACAGCTGGGTGACAGTCCTGGCTTTTTATCATACAAACTGAATGTTGTTGCTTTCCTTACTTTTATGCCATATTATATTTCCACCCACCTAGAAAAATCCATTACTTTTGACCTTGCTGTTTCCTTTTAATCTCTCAGCCTATTGATGAAGGGAACAATGTATGACACATACACAATAGATAAACATGAAGAGACATTGTTGCAGCATATATGAGAGAATAGCATACACGGAGACTTCTGGGAAGTGAATGTGTAACTTGATGTTGTGAGGTCATTTATCGATGGTCTTTCAGCCGGAAGAATGTCCCCAGTATTATGACATCCTTGTTTTCTTTCTGATTAGCAGCAGCAGAATGCAAGTGAAAGATAAAACTGTGGCTTTAGATAAAACTATGTCGTAGCCACAGGAATCTACAAATAAAACTGTGACATAGAACGGCCTAGCCGACAAGTGATTGAGCTTGATGTAAACAAACCGCATAACAACAAGATCAAATGTCAAATTCTATTTTCAGTTCCTTTTGGGTATTTGTTGTAATTTTTTTTCTTTTTAATAAATTCATATTCTAAATAAAAATGTAAGCTAGTATACATAGCCATTGTTTTATTCAGTATTTAGAAAATCTGCCATATATAGCTACATGACTACAACATCATAACAGAATGAAAATGTCCACAAGAGGATGCAGTCCATAGGGGTTCCGTTGAAACCGAGAGTGGGTATACCTGTCCTTTCCATTATGCATTGTGCAACACTGAAGGTAAGGCTGAAGTTCAGCTTTAAGGACAAATATGATGTTTTTGTAATAGCATTTTTTCTCGCAGTTTCTGGGCCATTTGCTGATTTCTGACAGTTAGTAAAAACTATGAAAACTACAAGCCCACCTATATAACATTTTATCAATGATCCAAATGTCAATTTACAGTTGTTAGTACAGAGATTTCAGGGTGTTGCACCAGCTGAATTTATGCTACCCAACTTTTGGAGATAGCCTCAGATTTTAGACCGTAATGGATTGGACAAGTGCTTTTTTTCACACCCTTTTTACAAGGCAGATTGTATGGTGAAAGGTGAACTGCAAACACTTTTAATGATTGAATACCACAAATATTCCAAAGGTGTTTAAATCTACCCAACAGACAACTGAGAAAGAATAAGAAACAGAGGGACCAGGTTCTGCAAATGAGGGATCACATCAGATTTATTCACTAGGTGAACTGGATTAAAATTACATTAAAAGCACATTTGATCATTGGCTCTGGATCAGAAATGATTATTTCCAACAAGAGATTTACAGGCCATGCTTGCCAAGTATCTTTAACTTTTTTTTAAGAAAGTTGCAGTGGTTAGAAATTTTCCATGATTTTCCATGTAGCTCCTTTAAATAAAATATTGTGTTCTAGTTATTGTGGATCGACAGTTCACATGAATATAGATTAAAAAAAATCTTACTACTAACTGCTTCTATTTTGGTCCATTTTCTTTATTTACCACATTGCACATCTTTCTTCAGCTTAGATTAAGAAGTGTATGATCTAAACAGGTTGTAAATAGTTTTCCTTTTTTTTATTTTAATTTTTTAGTTCTTCCTAAATTCTTAAGTTCTTAGCACGTTTATTCCTGACTTGTTTTTGCTTTCAATATCTGTGGTCCTGTTTGAACTATGGAAAGCCAACTTTTGGCCTTTAAATAGAAAATAATGCAGCTTTCTTACAAGGACCTGTGCTCACTTGCAGCTCATGGGAGCCCAGAATTATCAAAATGCATTATTAGAATGGCATAAAATGAAAATTCTCGTAACAATAAATTCTCATATTTTTTTTCTGTTTGCGGTATACTTATAACCAGTCAGCTCTGAACACTTCCAGTTTAGAGCTGTCAAACCTTGGTGATGTATTGGAGAAAATGTAGATTGAACAAAGTTTTATTCCTCTAATGTCTTGTTTAGGAGAACCTTAAAAAAAGGTTTTTAAAGGGCCCCTTTATGCATTTACAATTTGCAAATATGCACACTCAGGATGTATACTCATATATAAACTATGTTTGTGGAACACAGAGTATCGAAAAACAAAGAGAATTGAAGAAATATATCTAGTGACATTATTTAGGGTTTTTTTTTTTACAGAGATATACTTTAGTAAGAGGCAGAACAAAGCTTGAAGAGCCCAGCCCCAACCTCTGCCCTGTGATGTCACTTTTGCTTCTATGGAATGAAACTGTCACTGATAGCCCATGGTTCAAGCACTACCAGTGCATCCCACGACCCACCTAAACTATTGGGACCCAGAAGTGTTTTTAAATGGCAATGGAACAAAAAACTGACCCATTTTACTATGGCACTATGGACTCAAGCAGGTAAACTGCACTTTCGTCCAGACCATGTACATTATTATATTGACATATTCAACAAACAATAAAAGAGCTTTAAAACAAGTTGTTCCTGATCTTCCTAGCTGCCTTTATTGTGAAGCTAAAACAAAGACAGTTTTAGATCTTTTTCCCCATTATGGCTGGAGGATGGATTTTTAAGAACAAGTGTATATTGATGCTTGTGTTGGTATGAGTTACGTTAGGGCAGTCAGTTTTTTTTAATGGGTTCCTCTAGCATTACAGTGCACAAAAATGTTGTGCATGCTGCGATTTTGAAAGCACAACAAACAGAGATGCATGGTGTTGCATTGCATTACATTGTGCTGCAGCGCGCTGCTAAAGTGTGTTTATAAAATGAAAAGGTATGTATGGGTCTGATGTTATATAACACTGAATCATGGTATGTATTCTGAAGATACAGTCTAATTCTCAGAAACAAAAATAACGGTTTAAACCATCCGAGTTTTCTGGTATTGACCATATACACAAGAGTACTGTTAGTTACAACATTTAGTGCTGATAAAGATTTGCATTTTTTTTCCCCTTTAACTTCATTTACATAAATAGATGTTACTGGAAAGCAGCAGAAGATTCAGAGAACAGGGGCCTCACATTCACATTTTTGCTGGATGATTCGGCCTTTAGTAATTATTTACAACTGGAGGTTTTAGCTTTTACCATTCCCTGAATGACAACAATAAAAGTTTATGGATTTGGGGCTTGTTTTGTGCGTTTTGAGAGTAATCTTATACATATACTGAGTGTCTTCAGAGAATACAGCTACCGCACATTTCTCACTATGAGCTTTATAGACTTTGTAAATGCGTACTTCAGGGCTGGAACTTTAAAATGTGAAGACAATGCTTAAATGCTTTCCGTTTGCATATTTGGACACTATGTTGTACAGTCTTTATGCTTGTTCATAATATTATCTGTCCATGTGTACTTTTATTTGGAAAAATAGGAAAAAAAAATGAAAAATTGTAGTTCTACTAAGATAAAATAAGGTACATTTTTTCAGTTCTAAGACTCCATAGGGTAATTTTTCACAGATGTAATGGAACAGATATTTACTAAAAAGCTAAGTTCAGAAGGGTGGTGGGAACAGGCTTTCTCAGTGGTTGGCACTTTGCCATCCATTTGTCTTTCCCAGCTGCTGTCAGTTTCTTTTTTTTCCTCCACTGTTTTAACATGTTATAGTGGGCAGTATTGAACTATTCACAACTGTCCTCATTCATTTCCTATGGGCTACTTGTAGCTTCGAATCGTTAACACATTACATGGGTTTAAAGAAGCGGTAAGTGCATCACAACCTCACTACCCTAATAAACTAACCCCAAGGTTGCAGTTTGATTAATAAATACCACTGTGACATAATAAAACCTGTTCCTGGCCATCTCTTAATTGTGCAAGTGGTTATAATTCAATTCTATCTGACCTGCAATGATTTGTTTTTAGTCTTTACAAATCTGTCTCAGTTGTCTGCCCAGGGTTGCAGGGGCAGGTGTTGCAAATACATATAACAACTGTTCCATAGATTTTACTAAATGAGATTCAGCCCTATTTTTATCTGGTTGTATTGCTAATTGTTTGATAAATGTTCTTTGTTAGGTCAGTGAAAAGCAGTCAAAACTTAGCGTTTAATTCTCATACCTGTTAATGTGAAAAATGAAATTGTCAAAGGCAGCATATAGATTTCTGTTCTATAGTCAGATTTCCTGTGCTATATGATCAGAATGTCATTATTTGATGATGTTAGCTGAATTTTTTTCAAACCATTTTTAATTCCTCTTTTACTTACTACAAATCAAATAGAGAAGGGGAAATGCTAGTAATAAAAACTAATGCTAGTAAATTTTAAAACTGTATGGGTAAGAATATAGTTGAAGCATACTTCTTTTAGCCTTTCCTAATATGTTGAACTATAACCTTGAATCATATCTATACTGAAGCCACGATACTAATCTGAGCTTCTGGGATAGGACATGTACATTGCCTCATTTGTATAAAGGTAAAATTGGGTAGTAAGTAATGCTATGTTAGTGAAAGTATTGATACTTGATATTATAACAGATAGATGGTCAGTTTTATAACATAAAGATTTTTAATATGCGAGATGGTCAGTTTTAAAACATAAAGATATTTAATATGCTGCTTCTGGCTACATGTACCCACCAACCAATGGGGGTACCTTGTCTGAAGATGTAAACTACAACAAATAATGGTGCACAAAGAAAAATGTTCAGTCAGACAATTAGCTATGGTGAAATCAGTTGATACCCAAAGTGTTTCAAGTGTTACCTAAATCCCCCTTTTCCACATTGACATGTGTAAAAAAAAATAAAACAAAATTAATAAACAAGGTTAACGGAAAATAGGGGTTTATTTTATCTTGTTATCACTGAAATTTGTTGGACATCATTTTCACTAAACATGATTGTCCTGTCTTGCTGGTCTATTTCTTGGGTGTTCCATTACTTTTTACATTCTAATCTTTAAAAAAATTCCATTAAAGACATCTAATAGAAATATTATGAATGTTTGGTGTTTTCAGTTTGACTCTGCACCGGTAACATTTTTTTAAACAATTGTACTGCAGTCAGTGATCAAAAATGTATAGGCAGAAGTGAAAATACACTCCAGCACCGCTGGTGATTTTCAGTAGTTTAACAGTAACCACATACAAGCAGCAAAACGTCAGTGATCTGTATGATACAAAGCAAAGCTATGATGTGCTCCAAGGGGTCTATTTATCAATATGAAGTTCTATTTTAGGTGCAAAATGTGAGAATCTTTGGTGAAAGCTGTTTAGATCTTGAGTGAAAACATTAAATAATACACTCCAGAATCACTGGGAAACCAAAGGTCTAAAAATTTAAAGTGTTTGGTCAGTGTGAATAGAAGATGCAGTTGTGTAGTCAAACTGCAGCTTCTTTGAGATTTATTTGACTTTTTTGGCTAACGTATACTTTGTGGCTCACAGAGGTTTTGCTGCTTTGTGACTTCCTGACATTTAACTTACAGAACTGAAATATCTTATAAACACTTTGCATTTATTCATTATTGTGATGTTTGTTTATTACAGTTATTCAGTACTCGCCCTCCACATCATTCACAGGGGCACTTTTGGCAGTCATTTTTATATACATGATCAGGTATAGGTTCAAAGAAAATTTGAGTCAAGTATTTAATACATAGGGAACTGCCACCTCCACAAAGATTACTTTTCAAGATGATGTGAGAACTTGTTCATTTGACTTTTCCTTCTCCTGCCCACTGCCTCGTTCATGTCTTCTTTATTCCCCTTGTGCTTCCTCTCTGTTGTGGTACATCTGGATTCTATGAAATTCCTTTCTGCATTTATCATTTCCTGTACAATTCAGCTCTACAGCCCATGGCCTTGAAAAAGTTCCCTTCTTGTAAAACATCATTATTAATGCACACTGACCCCTTCCATGCTCAGAAAGGCAGGCATTAGCTTTCATTGCGCTGGTAAAACCGGGCCGCAGTGTGCCTTTGTTGTGAAGTTATAATCGGTAGTCTTGTTTGTGCTGGAGTTAGGACACTGGCAGTTTGTCAGTCCTTTCTGAGTATGCGTGGGAAAAAGGAAGTGTTTTCCAGAAGACCATCACTGTACAGGGAGAAAACCAGGATATTCCAGTCAGATTTATTTAAGTCGGCCACCCCATCTGTCATTACACAAAAGTAAACATACCAAAAAGTGCTTGTCCATTGTATCTTTGTCATTTCATACTCTCTTTTGGTTCCTTCCGTTTTTACAGCTAAATTTGGGGCATGATTCAATGGCTGCATTTGTGGGGAAAAACTTAAAAAGTTTGCAAGCTGGATTTATTAGAATTTATTATCAGTTTACTGATCATATTATGAACTAATGTGTTCACATTTCCCACCTCCCAGCAGTAAGCATAAAACTTGTAAGAATCAAGCCAGTTTATGTCTCTGTACTGCAGTATAATGTGGTAAAGTAACCTCGCTATGTGGTGACATATGTAGAATCAGTTGGCATGGATTTGTGTTCTTGAGATCACTTTACTTTTTTGAAAATGATCAGAATACATAAAAAGGTGTATTTAACATGCATTTGACCTGCTTCAACTGTGTTTTGCATTTCTATAAAATATATTGGATACAAACAAAAGCCAATAAAATCGGGCTCTTTCTAGAACATCTATGGTCCCTGTAACCTCAGGCTGACTACAACATTTTTCTAATTTACTGTTTTTAACTGTACAACACAGAAGTATTTTATGCATATAATTTCCTATTTATAATAGCAATCTTCACAAACACCATACATAGATGCTGTGGTTTGCAGTATGCATGCACACTTCTTGGAGTCCTGGCACTAGCTGGTTAATTCATATGACCAAAGAGTCATACATCTGTGATTCAAGTAAGAGAGCTGCTTTTCTAATACTGGAGAAAAGCCCTAATACAGCACATAGGGCTATACCAAAACACCATTGATTTAGGTCTATCCATGATGCTGCAAAAATATATTCTATAAGGCAATTTCCTGTGTTTTTTTTTTTTTTTTTTTTTTTTTAAACTTAACTTGACTTCTGATGAACCACATGTGATGGAACCAGTTTGGCCAGCCTTGTTATTGGTAGGTAAATGGAATTTCTCTCCCCTTCATGCCCTGGTGTGTACAGATAAACAGCAGACGCTGGCTAATGCTCTTGTTTTCATTCTTCAAGGACAAGCGTTGGTGTAGCCATGCCAAGGACACAATATATATCATTTTATACGTGTGGTTTTCTGCATCAGTTTATTTATTTTGTATATCCTGACCTGTACGATTGTAGTTAGCGAAATACTTTGCCTGCAAAGCTGACAATCTAAACTTGTGTTAAGAACTTGGACAAAAAGTAGAAGAATGCAAACTATGTAATGCCTATAATAACACGTGCATTTCAAATGCAAACACAGATAGAAATGCAAATATTTTCATCATTTTCACACACCTGTTTACATACGTTGACATTTCAAGTGCTTCTGTTTAATGATTGAATCAAGAGTTTGCATTTGTAAAGCTGAAATATATCCACTGATTTTCAATCAGTAAATGACTTTACAAGCATGAAAACTGAGTGGCGAAATTTATGTATCAAAAGACACATGTGACTCAATAGGCACAGGTATCTAAAAGAAAGCTAGCAAATAGCGAATTACTTTTATGAAATCCATTCCAGGTTTGCTGGATCACCCAGCTTCAACTGATGAAAGTGTATCCTCTCCAGCCTTGGAGAGCTTTAATAAATCAGCCCCATTATGTTTTGTGGGAAAGAACAAGGATGAGTGACACAACAACATATGGAGAGTATATCCTATTTGCAGACCAATAGTGCCTTATTACACGCATTGGTGCTGAAAAAGACATTTAATAAGTCACTAAAAAAAAAAAAAGTCAATCAGGGTTTTGGTATGTTTTTAAAGGCCTGTGTGAATCCTATAGGGTAATAAGTTATTGATCAAAAATAGAAGTTTCTGTTTTCAAGACAAACCAGATTGCTATATAGCGTATGGCACCCTGATGGAAAAAAGAACTGGTTCAGCAGAAAAAATGGTTTAACAGGTATGAGTTGGATGTCAACTAATTTCTGTTTATAGAGAAGAAATGTAATGATCATATGATTCCAGAATAGTAAAACATCCCCCCCCCCCCTTTTTATTTTTTTTCAATGCTCATTATCAGTGACTTGCAGCATTCTCTATCTGTCTGTTTGCATGTTTCCCATAGGCCCTCGTGGAGCAGGAAATTTCATGGCAGCTTCCTGTGCAAGACAGCTGTGGTCTACATCCCACTTACAGGAAGGTGGTGGATTGATAGGCCACATGCTTTTAGCTACATTGCATGTATATCATGAAATTGTTAAAGTTTGAGGCATGTCATTCTATGGTTCCACCAATTTCATGTTGTGTCTATCTATGTAATAAATAATGCACCAGGTTATAAGCTAATTACCATTTCTTGGTGCCCTCATACATAATAATTGAGAGGAGATGTGATTTATGCTCTTCATGAATAACCATGTGTACCTCATTTTCCTTCGCCTTGCTGATTACATTGTTGAATATATTCATGCATGTACTGTCAGCAGCTGAGTGATTTTGATAGGAACATGTCATGTACAACTAGATCAGACGTAACCCCTGCAGAGCACAAAACACAGAAATACATTTGGGTGCGTGGGTAGAAAAAAAAACCTTCTGGCGTTATTTTTATTGAATATAAAATGTTTTCAAAGTAATAGATTTCACAAGTAGGTGAAATCATATATGCATGGTAAAACTATGATTGTTAAAATATGATGATAGATGAACAATTAATCAAAAATCTGCTCTGCCAGTGAGTCACCAGATCCACAGACCTATTCCAAGATCACTACCAGCCTGCACATCCACTTATGGTTATGATTATTACAATATGAAAGCTTGGAGGTCCATCTATGTTAGCACCAGCCTGGATGCTCTTTAGCATTGATATAAACTTCACTGATTTTTTTTTTTTTTT
>NC_092858.1:69312656-69327486 GCF_032062135.1 Pyxicephalus adspersus | reverse complement strand
TATTTTTTTCTTGCCTGTACAACAGGAAATGAGGGCAAATCATGTCTTTGTGTCTATTTGAACATAGTTCCCCATTTTTTTACCTTTGATATTAGTGACAGTTGTAAAATTTATGGAAGTGATGCACTTACAATGCACCAGGTAGCTAGAGATCATGTCCTCCTTGATATGTAGCGGTGCAACAAAGATTTACTTTAAATTATGCTTTTTGGTAATGCAAACCCGCTTTGTTGAGTCTATTAAAATGTGATGTTTAATGAATGGGGGAACTTGGCTAGTTCTTCCTATAAGGAAGGAATTTTTGCGTATAAAAATGTTGATATATTAAAGCAGGACCTCGCCACATACACTGTCTGCAGTTGGCAAAGGAGATGAGGAGTTTCCCTTTCTGGCAGACACTGCAGTAGTCTATGAACAACAAGTGCTGGGCTTCTGTCTGAGCAATGTATGTATAATTCTGTATGAGAGACACACATACGCTGCTGTCTCCAGAAATAATGACCACATTTCCACCCTGTGATTTTCATCTCTAAGCCCATTAGTATATGCTGAGCTTTCCAAAGCAGACAAATGAAAAGATTGAAGCAGGCAATTATGATGTGTAAACCACCCTTCTAGATTTTTTTAGAAGCTTTGTGCTCTCCTTTGATTAAGCGGTGTTCTACGCTGACTGTTTTGTTCCCAGATGTATTTCCCTGCTTTATTTTTGGGATGTTGACATTCAGTACTACCCATATTTTTCTTCAACCTCTTGAATAATGATCTTGTATGAGTCACTGCTAGCGGGAGCGTCTGCTTCCTCTAATTCTCTTTGCATCTTGGATTTAATTGTCAAATGTAAAAGGCTGCTAAGCACAGGCATTGCCTTCTTCTTGCTTTCTCGTTGGATTGCATGCTACCTTTACTAAACCTAACTTTTACTGCAGTTTTCTTGGATATGATTTGGTTCAATCTCCCTTTAAAGTTTGCAGTTTACAAAATCAAAAGGACACTTCCGCATGACCAAATGGCATTATTTTATAAAAAGGTATTAATAGAAGTATTGTTCACCAAATTCTTTATGTGAACTAGGGTTCTAGCAACTGTCGGAAGTTTTTCAGTCTTTTATAATGCAAAATAAGCACAATGATCTTAGTTTACATAAGTGCTTTTTAATCAAACAAGAAAGCAGCACATGCACATATAATGAGACACTATGACCACCATGTTAACCAACTAGACATATGAACAGGTTTTTCAAAGTCTTCCTGTTTTTCCCCCTCCCTTCAAGTCTTTCACTTAACTTGTCTTTGCTCATCCTCACTGTGCAGCCGGATGGCAGATGCTCAGCTGTTGCTCCAAAAGTCTCTTGTTCAGGCTTTTCTACTTCTGTGCATGTGCTCTACATTGTACAAGAATATTAATGGAAAGGCCAATCATGTTTTGCCCCAACAGTAAACAGGCTTTTTCATGGGGATGCATTATTTTTGTTTATAAAGACAAGACAGAAGCAGAACCTGACTAAAACACTTTTAAAGAACCAGCTGTTTGCAGGGCAGGCTATGAAGAACCTACTTTAAAGTACAATTACGGATATTTACAATAAGATGATCTCTTTCAGAAGCTTATACTCTTACAGTTTCTTTATAATACTACAGTGTGTTTTAGTATTATTAAATGATGTTCTTGTTTACATCATCAAATGTGCAAGTCCACACTAATATGCTTGTTTATGAGATGTACCTAGCAACACAACAATATTTTTCTAGCATCTCTAGATGTCTATCAAATCAGACCCATTTTCCTAAGCTCATTATTCCTTTATGGCGATATAATTGTGGGAAGCTGATGTGTTATTCTGTGTAACTCTTTAAGACGTATAGCCTTTCATTGAGCTTGTTGGATGATTCACAGTCAGCACTTGCTTTGTGCAGGTGTGTCCTCAAGTGTTGTTCATGTTGGCAAAAGAACAGAGCTCTGATTTTTTTCATTCCTCCTAAAGAATTAGTCTTGCATGGATTTGAAAGCTTTGGACTGTGCAGCAATTTATATATGTTTGTACTCCTAAAATGGAATCAAACTGAAAGTCATAATTTGCTATGTTAGGGAACCTTTGGAAAAGTTGATTGTGCATAAGCAATACCCTGCAAAAAAATGCGTCTGCCTAGAATTCATCTTTAAAAATAGCAATGCTTCTGCTAGTAGGTTAGGGTGCCTAGGCACGCCTGTGACCACAGCCTTATAGCTGTAGGTCTGCGAATGCACTTTAGACACTGCTGTCTCTAGGCACTGATATCAGGAGATTTAAGCTGCATACACATAGAAAAGGATTGTCACCAACTGTCTCAAGGTTGTTGAGACAGTTGTGCAGCTTTAAAGTGAGATATGGTGATGTTATTACTGAGCTGTTCTTCTTGCTAGAGGAATATGAGGATTATATGAGGAAATAAACCCCTTCTCTATCAAGATGGCCACCTCTACACCGAGACATGGTTCAGACCAAGGCATGGTATATCAGTGATCGAGAGGAAAGACCAGCTATGCTTGCTGCCTTCCTTTTGATCGGTCCAGCTTCAGTTCCTTTTAACTACTATTTAGCATGAGATGAAGCATAAAATGAGCACTAATAGTTGGCAGGTAATTAGAAATCAGCTTTTGTCTACAAAGTATACAGTATTCTACATAATGAATGGTGGATCCTTCTTGTGACTGGCTATATTTTGTAGCATGTACATTAAAATGGCTGTATGTACCACTTTTCCAAATCTTTATGTATAATATATCTATAGCCTCTATATGTCCATGTAGTAAAATGTTAACACTGCTTTGCACAGTGGCACTGGTTCCCATATGAATCTTTTGTACAATAGTCAGCAGGGGTTGAATGTAAGCCGCTCTGACCATGGGAAGCTCCAGCTTACACTTCCCCTTTTTTCTTGTTTTGTAAAAGGAAGAAACTCTTTCCTGTTCTACCCCTAGTCATTTCCTCCTGCACACTGAAAAACAGGTGTTAATAGGACACTGATTTATATGGGAACAATATTTTTCTATGCAATCTGAGTATGTATGTTCTTGTTACTTGTTCATGAATACTGCAGTGTTCCAGACCTGTTCATATTAGTACCTGCATTCATTCTAGCCATATCTAGCTACAGTTTTCATAAAAATGTGGTCAAAGCTGCTCATAATCATAAAGGGATAGCCTCTAAACTAGCTTTATGGGTCCAGATTGGGTATAAATCTCATATCTATAAAGAACTCTGATAGACCTTGGCTGGCCAGTCTTGGGTTAAACATTGAGACAGGTCTGCAGGTCACACAAACATGCATGCTCTTAAAATGGTCTGGAGAAGTTCTCAAAGACTAGTTTTAGATCCAGGCAACATCTACAAGTGTTCTTTCAATAACGTTCACCTATCTGACTCTTTCCCACGTTCAGGTGGCCAATAACATTAGGAGAACAGAATATCGTCCTATAACAAAATGCAGATATTGTAAGTTTGGATGATGTCAGTGTCTATAAAGGTTTGCTGCAGAAACAAAGTTGTACTATGTGTTCCTTGCGTGTGGTGTGGACATCAAGTAACAGTTGTAGACAGCTGGGTTTTTCAGTAGGGCCTAGGTCACACTAAAGATTTTGTAGCAGCTACAGAATCATTCTTCTTAATGTTGCTTTGGAAAAATGATTGACAGTCAATAAAAGATTTGTGTTGCTGAAATTCAAAGCAATTAGTAGGTCAGTCATTGAACGACTAGGGCTTTGCAGCATTTGAAGCTAAAAAAGGATCACCAGCTATGATTATCTATTGGTATATTTCAGTAACTATATCAATATTTTTTTTTTACAAATTTTTGGGTGGTGAATCCAGAAATGTCCCCAGTTTTTTGCTATCACATCCAGTTTTTACGATACAGGGTACCCCCCATTTTTGTAAAAAAAACATACAAAAATACAAACAATAAAAAAAAATGAAATAATAACGTGAATGTACTGTTTATTTTTAAATTCTTTTGTTCATACAAAGGATTTATCGTTACGCTATTATTTTTTTACAGTAAAACATTTGAACATTAGTCAAGTAAGCGGTTAAGGTAAAAAATTAGGCTTATAGCTTTTCCTGGGGTGTTCACTGTTAGGACAATCCTGATGCATGCTCCAACAATAGTCAGCCATCATATGTACATCCCATTTACCCTGATATCGTCCTTCCATGACCTTCAAATCTTGGTGGAATCGTTCACTTTGCTAATCACTGACTGCACCAAGGTTTCCAGGAAGTTAGAAAGATGGCTATGCAGAAAATGCACATTGACACTCTTATTGCAACCAAGCATTTTGTAGCTCTCCAAGAGTTTCTGGACAATTGTGGACTCTTTATTGGAAACACAACTGTGTGTTTCCAATAAAGTCCTTGGCAATGGCTTTGAATGATAACCAAGCATTCTTTTCGACTTCTGACACTGACCTGATGAAATGTTCATCTTTGATGAGCTGCCAAATCTGTGGACCAAACACACCTGCCTTTATTTTTTCAATTGACCAGCTAGGAAATGCCAAAATGAGGTACTTAAAAACAGTCTCCTTCAGTGGCAAAGCTTTTAACGAACTGCTTCATCAGACCCAGTTTCATGTGCGGAGGCAGGAATATAATATTCTTTCTATCAACAAGTGGCTCATGTAGAATGTTTGGATCACCTGGTTTTAGGACAGATCTTGGAGGCCAATTCCTTTCCACCCAATGCCTCTCATGAGCTCTGCTGTCCCACATGCACAGATAACAGAGATACTTGGTGAATCTGGGTTGCTGACCAAGAAGGAAGCATACCATTTTAAGGTCAACACAGATTACCCAATTGTGTTGGTGATATTGCAACAACGACAATGACTCTCTTTTTGTCTGCATATTCTTCACAAAGAGAAACTGAATGGCCATTTGGGACTGACCCAAATATTTTGCCATTGTGAAGGAGGACACACTTTAAGCTCCACTTTGAGCTTTCGATGAATAGTGCAATTCAGTTGAGTTATAGATTGGAATTCCCCAATCCCCCATTAAACCAGGTATGTTATGGCAATACACAAACTCACTGGCAGTTCTAAAGTACTGCAGAAATGCAATTTCTCTGGTTCGAAAGTACGATACCTTAGTTCCTTTTTCAAGTAAGTTTTTCCCCCATAGTCTTGTTGCTAGGAGTTCTGAAGCCTTCTTCGGTAGTCCAAAATCACTCAACTCATGTTGATCAAATCACTCTTCAATTTCAAACTCTTCATCATTGTTGTTCATCTGAATGAGCAACTGGGCATATTGACGATGGTAGACTAGGATACTCTGTTACATGTATTTTTCTTGTTAAATCCTGAAGTTTTCACTATACAAAAGTAACAGTCACTGAAAAAATCTCCTGGCTCTCGCCAAATCATAGGTGTACCAAATGGCATCTTATCACGTGTTCCCTTTGTCCACATCCGTAAACCCTCGACACACTGTTTGCACACCTTATGAGGGGCCCAAGACTTATCTTGATCGTTTAACTTTGAAATATGCCAAATAGGCTTGCTCTACAAATGTGCTGATGTTCGCCCTTTGACTGGGAATGGTGAAACTGCCACAGATATAACAAAATGAATCAGGGTTGTTTAGGCATTTACGGCGAGAAATATCAGAGCCAGACATGATCTAAAAGAAAGAAAATACATGTGTAAGTAGAAAATTACATTTTGCTTTTTCACTACATAGAGCAGCGCACAACCTCTGACCACACTGTCTTGCGTGTAAATGAATAGCCTATACAAATCCATGCTACAGTAATCACATTAATATAAGCAGTAGAGAAAAAAAACTGACATGATAGAAGAAAACTAACTGCCCTTTCAGAATCAGCATACCTATTTTAGTGTAAATAAGCTTAAACTTGAAGTCAACAAAAAAATTGGTTCAAAATTGTCCCCCAGTGTTATAGTCCCAACTGCAGAATGCACAAGACAGCACTGGATTTCCTATGTAACCAAAAGCCCTTTTTTTTTTTTTTTTTTTTTTGCACAAGAATAGATGAAACAAAAGCTTTTTGATTGTATATTTAGTGGACTAAAAGGGAGCAAATCAGAAGTTCATGGTATCATCTGTAATATAAAGATTGTAAAAGAGAAATACAGTGACCAATAGCAACCATTTAAAATCTGGGTTTCTTTATTTGACTCTTGTAAAATTGATCTATGGTTCCGTCAGATAGACGCACTTTGCCTTTTCTGTTGTTTGTCCCTGTTTCTTTGCTTTTAGTCTTAATATTTTCAGCTTGTCCAAGTTCCAGTAAAATATGTATTTACAACAAAATAGAGATGTAAGAACCAACTGCTTCCCAGCTTCCAGGGTCTCCTGCAAAGAGTGGCCCTGCTGGCTGTACATACTAAAGGAATTTACCGAATTTTTCTACAGTCATTGAAAGCTGTGCCTTGTGGTGATGTGTATAGGGACATGGTATGGACCAATTCACAAAGCTTTAATACAGGAATAAGGGTCTTTTCTGTATCATCAGTTGATAGTTTGAAGCACCATATACACAACAGTTTTTTATCTGGTTTACTGTGAACACAGGTGGGATTGACACTGACTTGGGCTTGGCCTTTATTGAGGAAGTGATATCAAAAATAGAAAATAACCAACCCCCCCCCCCCCCCACAAAAAAAAAAAAAAAAACTGAACTGAAATAACATATTTCTTTCAATTAGCCTATTACTGAAAAATAATAAACCTGCCACTATATGGTCACTTATATTGCCACTAATTTAGTGTGCAAATCCATAGCTAATAAAACTCTCCATAAATCTGCCATACAGCACCATAATAAAAGCCTGTTTGGACTCGGAAAGTGGCAGGAACACTACTTCCTCTCCAACTCTCAGTGGCCAGCCATTTGGACGTCCACACTGCTGCATTGCTTCTTAAGGAACCAAAATTTGTAAATTTACAGCCAGTGGTGCTGAATTGTTTACTGATGCAATTATTTACTCTCTAGAAGCGGCCATGGATAACCTATCGCTAAAAAGTGAACTCTTACAATTTAGATGCACTTCTTTAACTTGATCTTCTAGAGATATCACTGTAATATTGTAACAGTGTACATGTGTCACCTAGGTTTCTCACCTATACATGATGACAGGCTCCCACGTTAATGATTTAAATAGGAAAAACACATTTTTGTGTCTATTTATAAAAAAAAGTGAATCTGACATCTTGTTCTGGTTCTTGGAGTTCAGGGACTTTTTAGAGCATGGGGTAGGATAAAGCCTCTATTTCTAGGTGGTCCATACCTTTACTACATGCACCATTATTAGTCTCTGCACAAACCAAACAATTTATTTTCGTATAAGCAATAATTATATAGATGCCACCATTGGAGACAGTTACAGGATTTTGGATCCTAGTACAATCGGAACTGAAAATCTGATTAGTTGCCATTTGTTACAGATCATACCATTTTCATTAGTTTGAAATTGATTTTTTCAGGTTTGCTTTCCTACTATTTTATCTAAAAAGAAAAAAAATCCCTTCTTCCTTAATGGACTTTTTTTTTCTCCAGGAACTTTGCATATTATCCAAACTCAGAGGCCTAGCACATGGGGTGAAGAATTGATTTTCAGTCACGAGATTCAATCTCATGAGATTATTCACTTAAGAACAAACAGTGCAGTCAAATACAACTTTATGCCATTAATCGCTCACAAAGGAAACCCTCCTTGTGTTCTTTTTTATCCTAATGAATATTTTCTTTGCATTCACGCTTCTGGAGAGTTGTCAAAGAATAACTATAGTTCTTTTACAGGAAGCAGCTCCATAAAAATAATCTTATCAGTGAGCTGGCTGTACAAACGTCATTATATCTATATTTCCTACGTAAAACTGTACATTAGACTGACACATTTACACAATGTATGTGCATGCTTTGTTTAGTATTGGTGTTTAGTGTAGTGGTGTTTTACTGTTATTACACATATCCCCAAACATTTAGCTCCTGTATCTTGGATTCATTTTTGATGTCTTTGCGCCACTAAGGAGATCTACCCTAATGTTTACCAAGTGACCATTATCACCTGAAGGAAAAGTGATTCTCAAATTTCATCAGTTGTCACCATACCAGGAGCAGAAGTAACTTTGTTCCAGTGGGGAAACCCGCCTTCTAAGTATTAGGAAATTATTCTCCTTTTCAGTTCTTGTGGAACATGATTTTCAAATTACTTCTTGTGGGACAAAGTAATGAACAACCAACAGAGATTCAGACTATTGCTTTCGCTATCCATTGCTATAAACAATACATAATTACTTTCACTTAGGCCATCGTAACACTAGGCAGGTATACTTCCCAAGCCATACCATGGTAGCTTAGACAGACTGCACTAAAAAGGGTGGCAAGATATTGTGGCTTCATGAGTATTAAATCCTAAGGTAAAGTTTGGGTAAAACTTTAGTGGATTTTGTGTGAGAACCAAAATCAGGACATGTGTAAACAAACCTCCTCCTTAAAAGTTGCCTGTTTGTGTTTTGCCTTTAGGACAAAGCAGTCAGGCATGGCTGCAGTCCCCTCTGAATCCAAGATTTTAGATTGGGACAAACTAAATCAAAGATGTGTTATAATGTGATTGAATTGATTTGTCATATCAAATACATCCTAGATATATCCAAAAACTGTATCAAACACGTAAATTCAATACTAAAAATAATTGATTTACTGCTGTGAATATGCATTCCATGAACGGTTGGTGGTATGTTTGCAGTTCTTTGTGTTGTCCTGCTATGTTCCTGTCTCTCTCAAGTCTCCCCTTCCTTTTTAGAAACAAAATGTAACAGACAAAACCCTGTGGTAGTAAAACCTAGACTCTCATAAATAAATATTGTTTACAAGTTTACCATTAATGTTCTAATAATCCATTTAGACTTTGAAGACAGACTGCAAAGCTTCACAACAGTGAAATATGTCCCGTCAACAACATTCTGGATGTAGACGTATCTGATATATAACCCATTCAGTGATTGGAAATCTGTCTGTTTCTACAATTAGACATTTCCATAAAGTAGAGAAAAACAAGTCTGCTTTCTCAGAGCTGCTGTACATCTCCCGGGACATATTAAATGGCCTTTTATATACTCTAGAGGTTGCTTAACAATTTTGTTTATGGCTTTGGAGGAAACTATTAAGATCATCAATGTAAACAAGTTAAGTTCTGCTTTATATATTATACAATTTTATTGAAAGCTGGTTATCCTTTTAATAAAGAGTGTTCCCAGCAAAAACTAGAATTGACTTGTGCTGGTTATCTCTTTATTAGCCATCCAAATATGACTTTTTAGGTTTCGGTAGGTGATACAGAATCAAGTTACCTAACAACCTAACATATACTTAAATCTCCCTCTGGGATCCTGTGAGGTTATCTTTGTTTAGGTGCTGTTGTTAGTATGGGGGATTTTCACTCTTGGATTTTTAATTGCATGCAATTGTAGGTATTGACACCAAAACCCATTATGACAGTGGGATCTCTCTCTGCTGGAGTATCCAAGGCTTCTAAGAAGAAATCAGGCTGATTCATTATCAGACTCTACCAATAACTAACATTTTTTAGGTTGACTTGAGCATATGGCTATCATGTTTAACACCTGATTTTTTTTCCAAACCCATGTAATCAGAATCTTGTATATTAACCAATAGTTTGAAAAAGATTTATAGCTGATCCTACACACAATATCCCTTCTAAGATACCCTTCAAAAAATGAAATACTTTCATTGATTCAAGAGACGTGTAATGGTTTGGACGTGCAACTGTGTTTTTTAGAGTCTCATATCTGTAACAGTCATATGTATAGTAAATTTCAAAAACTACGAAATCTAAACTGTGAATCTATTGAGTCACAATTAGAGCTGTAAAGCATAAGCTTTTATCTAATTACAGAGCTATCTTTGACTCAGCAGGGGGGGTGTTGGACCTCTGTAGATGTGTTCTGAAACCTGAATGAGAGGGTCAGTCATTAAACATAACCTACTCGTACTATTTTATTGATGTAGTTATAAATAGCTGCATTCATTTATGCATTAATGACCCCCAGAGAATATCTCATCCAAAATGAAAGTTGTATTTCAGGGGATGGCTGACGTTTGCCTCAAAACTCTAAACAGACCTCTGGGAAAGCAGAGAGCCAATCATACAGGCTGGATATTTATTTACTCTGGGGTCATAAAAATTGTATACTAAATACTCTGAGGTTGCTATAATTAAGGTGGAAGCACTTGAGCATTTGAGAAAATTCCAGCAGCTTTTTGGCATATTTACCATAGACAGTACAAGAATAGTATACACTTGCATGATTTTTTCCTAATTTGGGAGCTTTAAAGGGTAAGGATAATCAACACTACATTTTTTAATCAAAAGTGAACATTTATTTAATATTTTCCCCTAAAATTCCATTTTCCCTCCTATGCTTTAAACTATGAAACATTATTGTGATTTTCCGGAGTGCGGGGTATGGTGGTTGTGTAGGCTCCATCAGTTTATATTTGATGCTCCTGGGACGGAATTCTTTCCAGACAGTGTGTGGGTGTGACAGTCAATTATCACAGCAATACAGGATATAAGATAAGTGGGAATGCCTGCAGCTTCTTGTACTCAACTTGGAAGTGTATCAATATAAATGTAACAATATCAAGTTAGGAAAGAACTTACTAGCCCATAAAAGAGAACTTAAAGAGGATTCTTTAGAGACTACATTCATTAAACATATCGCTCCTATTATCCCAGGACTTGACATGAAAAGTCATTCATGGGAGAACTAGTTCCCATAACAACCAATCAGCTTCTCTTTTTATTTTCTAACATGTGCAAGAAACATGGAAAAAATGACGTGGTTGTGTCTTCTTTTTTAGCACCTTTACATGTACTTAAATACTTAACTATTGCTGGTTATTCTTTCCAAAAGTGGTCACTGCCTGGCTGTCATGATGACTCCTTGGCTTCAGCTCACTTAGGGCTTTACCTACAATACATTCCATTAGCATGCAGTGCTGCTCTAATGCATGCTGTTGCGGGGTAGTCAATGAGAATCTACTGATTTGCATTATGATGTCATTTCAAATGCCCTTTAAACACAGAAAAACAATGCTGTGTTTACAAGCCCTTAGTATCCCAAAACAAGGTTGCAGATAAGGAAAGATGGCTTGCCCAAGCTCCAGTAAAGTAAATTATGTAAGTAGTATTGATTAAAACAGTCTACAGCTTTTTTTGATGAAAGACCTACACATTTCTGCAATACTATATTTAAAATGAAATAGCAGTTGGGCACAATAACAAAAAATAACATGTCTTCTAGCTCTTTATTGCCCAGACTGTTATCTAACTGCAATGCCATTGGTAAAAATCTTCCCTATTTCACAAAGGCAGTGAAAGCTGCCATATTTGCAACATGCAAAAAATGCAATAAATGCATTTAAAATGCATTGCAATGTTAAATCTGCCCTTTAGGCTACAAATCTTTTAAAACCCTTAGGCTCATCCCCTGGCAGTTGCATAATCATCTACAGAAAAAAATAAGGTTGCAAGTAAGCATTTAATGTGCATATGTGCCAAAACTATGGACATTAATGAGTTATATAATCTTAACAAGGTGTAAAAGAATTTTGAATCAATCCATTCTTGCCAACCAGCCCTGACCTTCCTAGCTGCTTTTAATGTAAAGTTATTACTTTTCAGAGATCCTTAAAGGACACAACAGGTGACTGTCTCTTTAGGTTAACAGATCAGGATTACATTAAAACAAAGTGGAGCAATAACTTAAATGTATAAACTTGTAGTTCATGGAAGTTGCATAACATGTGTTGAATCCAAAAATGCACAAAAATCCTTTGAAAGCACTACGTAAACTGGAAAGGGTTGTAGGTAAAGTAATTTAAGTGGAGCATGTACTTTTTGGCTAGGTCATGATGTTTCATTGTTTTTGGATAGCAGTTTACTCAGTGACTGGAGATGTTCAGGAACACCTATGGCTGATGTCTGCAACATTTCCTGTTTAGTAAAACCAGAAGAATTAGCTATCCTTTAAAAAGTCGAATTGGGTTAATATTTGTTTTATTGGTCTGACTGTTGTGCTGAAACCTTAATGTGTGTGTTTTTTAATACAAGTCTTTAATTGCAATGTAATGGGAACTCTTTAACACTAATCTCCTTTATCCCTTTTTGACTCATCGCACAAACTTGCACCAATACAATACAGCATGAAAGCACTTCTATGTTGTAGGTTTTGTCTTCTTTCCCTTGTCCCAATCTTGCCCTGTACATCTAGCATTCTCTTCTGTTATAATGTATAGTGATAAACGTTATTTCATGTGAGCAGGTCATGCCAAGTTTCCATGATTAAAAGATTTAAATCTGATGAATAAGAGCAGTGGGACACAGACAATAAGGTTGGAGAGGAAAGGTGCTGGTTGTTGTCTTTATAATCCAAAATTGCTTATCTCAGGCATGTATTTTATTATTTGAAGTTCACTTTTGGATAGCTCCAAATGCACTTTGCTTACCTGGTTATACAACCTCACGTCAGACTTACCACCTATTTGTTGTCCTAGCCTATTAATAAGAAGCAATTTTGCCATTCTTTGGAACTGGCAGTGATGCAATTGTCAGCTCCCCACTATCATGTACAGTGGAGAGCAATGTCCCTAGGGACCTACAGAAAGACAAGCAGTCTGTTATGGATGGCTGGGAACCAGAATGCACAGTATTACAGAAAGAGTGGCTCCCAGGCTGGTAAAGTGTTTGTGTGAAATATAAATTTATATAAAACAATTTATGTGCAGAACCATGCGTTCCTAAGTGCTCTTAATCTTTACAGAGAACTGTAGACCTTTTTAATGTTTTATCTATACATACAAAAGCATATAGTTTAATTTAAACAGCAACATAACCATATGTTAATGTAAAAAGAAAAAAACTTGTTGTGATGTATGTGTTGTAATTCTTTCTTTACTTAGACTTTTTTTCTGATTTAATCTTATGCTGTTGATAGACTGAGATGTAGCTCTGATTGGTAGTCGGTAGGCTGGAAGCTGGGAATAACAGTAATTTATTAATGGAAATAAAAAAATGAAAAAAACACAATCCCTCCTATTCACAATTATGTAATTAGGTATAGATGACATTGGCTATGTTGATCTATGTGAAGTATGGCATGTAATGGCAGGTTTACTTTAAAGTAAAAAGCGGCAACCTATGAGTCAGTTCTTAATGTCTTCTGAATGCTCATTTTACTTTAGAGATGTCAGGTAGGCTGATTAATTACACCGTAATAATTGGCTTGGAGGAACATTATATAAGAGAATCAAACGGTAAATTCTATGTGGTGCCAGCATTTGCTACTTTTCAGCAAATATCTTTTATTTACCAGGCTTAAAATAATATTTGTTTGGCTGTATTTAGGTTGTGTTGCCATTTGTGATTTTGCTAGTTTGGGAGATATTTACAATGTTCACAAACACAGTAATAGTTTGCAGATATCCAGAGCTGACAATGCCGACTTTCAGAAGATTGGTGCCATCTGACCAATAAAGGTATTAGATTTGTTACTACGGAGTACTTAAAACAAAATTACGATAACCGAACCCCTCTAAAAAAAAAAAAAAAGTTACTCATTCTAGCACAGCATTGTCTTTGTTATATGGGTGTTTCAGAAGGAGTACAGTGTCTGTGATTCCTTGCCAGACTGTGTCTAGGGATATCTTTGCCTTTTATCGCTCTAATCCCTGCTGGCATTGAGAAAAGAGCTGTGCTCAGGTGGCCTGGTTGACCAGAACTGACAGCAGGGTCACATCCACTTTTAGTAGTGGTCACCCCACTGGGATCAACCTGTAATTTCTTAGTGATATGAGGATTTGTAGCTTGAGCTGTCTTGGTCTTGTTCCAGATCATATTGGCATGATCTGTGCTTAGCACAGAGGTGACTGAATGAATATTTCTCATAGACTGTGCCTGTGATAGACAGATGGGTTCAAGTTACAAATCTGGCTGACTATTTTTATATCTCAGTATGTGCTTTTCTTGTGATAGAAATTGTAGAAAGAAATGTGAACTAATCTCTCCTGTTGAGGCTTGACAATCTGGAAACACATTTTTGTGAGCTGAATGCTTTACAATTTTCCTTTTGCAGTAACAGCAATGGATGCTATGTGCATAGAGCAGTGTTTCTTAACCAGAGCCTGTGGAACCGTAGGGTTCTTTGAGCAATTTGTGCCTCTTAGTTACCACTGACACCATTGATCTTTTTGGCTAACTGTAAGGGTGGTATTCTTACTGGGCAGCAGGGTAAGATTCAATGTTCTCAGTCATCACCACATATTTATGTACTATGATGATGATGTGGATATGATAAACATAGCAGGGGTTGCCTAAAACTTGATGGATATTTCTAGGGTTTTCCATGTTAAAAAGGTTGAGAAAGGCTGGCCTGGAGCTTGCTTATTATTTTTGTTTGTGCTATTTCTACAGGTGCTTTGGTTAACTTTTGCAGTCCAGAAACATACTGGTTGTTTTTACCCCAATCAGTCATAGGGGGGTTGGAGGTTAGAATGTAAATTCCATTAGAATAAGGCTGTAAGGTGTAAAATGCACTCTGTGTATCTGTGTTTATGAATGAGCCTCCTAATTAAAGAACATATAAATGATATACCCTGTTTTCCCTATATTAAGACACTGTCTTATATTTTTGAAATGCCAAAATATGCCTTAGGTCTTATTTTCAGGGGGATGTCTTATTTTTCCATGAAGAAGACTACAGTACACATTTATTGTTGAAAATCACTCATGATCACTCATGTGCCA
>NC_092858.1:69271076-69311407 GCF_032062135.1 Pyxicephalus adspersus | reverse complement strand
CTGTTTCGGAGAAGGGCAGTGAGGTACTTCATCAGGCGTATGTCTTGAATACGAGCATACAAATCCTCCATAGAGGGGGGCAGTCTGGATTTCCATTTGGTGGAGATTAGAGTACGAGCAGCCACTAAAATATGTGTAATAAGCTGACGGGCGGACTTGAGGAGGTCAATCGGAAAGTGATTTCTTAAGGGTTCATTATGAAATTAAAGCTACTATATGTTTTCTATATGCCTTCAGTCTTACATTTTATAAAAAATCCATTTTGCAGATTCTGCCTATTAAATCTTAGGCACATCAAACTTTTTTGTTGGATTACTAAATGCATTTACTGAAAACCTCTCTGTCACCTTTCTAAAGTTACTGAATGACAGGCATCAGGCAGGCACAATGACAGGATGACAGGCATCCTCTAATATAATAGGCTAAATACTTACCTGTCTGATGGACAGTGAGGGAAGCCTTTACTTTTACGTTTAAAAAGTTCTGATCCTTTGCTACAATGGTTGTTTCCATATTTTCAGCCTTTCACTTTGAATTTTCCTCTTTAGGTGTCGGGGGTGAGATGGTGAGACGGGGTGTCACATTCATGTTCTGAGAAGTGTATCCTTAGGCATAAAGAGCATCTGTTTTAAAATGGCCCAATAGATATTTTTATATAATAAGCTTATTGTTTTAAGCTTTTTATTCACATACATCCACTTGTTTATACCCCTCATATTCTGTACAAAGTACTGTCCATTGTACAGCGCCACATAAGATGATGGAGCTACATAAATAATAACAGTAGTCCTTAGTTAGATTAACGTGCAATGTAAGTTCATGGTGTGTAAAACCATAACACGATAATGACTTTTATTAAGCAATGCGTTCCTGTGTTTTTTAGCATGTGGAATAGACACTAACTCTTCTGTGGATGTAACTGGATTTAGGCTAAGCTTTATCACTCTATCACTGGGTGAATTCAATGTGTTAACACAGTAAATGGATGTGTAATAGCTCTGGCATATTAATAGCCCTCTCTGCACAGCAGTAGCTTAAAATAAAATCTATTAACAAAGGTTTTTTTTTTTTTGTTGGATACCTCATTATTATTCTTCATGCGAGTCTCGAAGCAGACAAAGCTCAGTGGTGTCTCTTAAAGAGAAGCCTAAATGCTCTGCAGGGTCTCGTGTTTAGAAAGGGTACGGCAGGTTACAGGGTGCACCCTCTGAATATACAATCAGGGTCAATGCATGCACTCTATGTGGAATACACATAGAAACCCATGAATTTGCTGGTTTGGCTTTTGCTGTATTTCTGAAACTCTGTAGGAATGTTCCTTCTTAGTAGTCACAAGCTATTTTATTATAATAATGATTGTTTTTGGATATTGTTAAAAGCATGTATTTACAGTGACTCTGCTTTTTTTTTTTTAGAAAAGTTATACCCGCTAGGTCTAGTATGCCCCTAGATTGGGTCCATGAATATATATTCCCTCTTGGTAAACCCTCTTTATGATTTTGCAATAAACTGCTAAAGTGAAGAGATGTTCAATTACTGAGCTGTAATTGAAACTGCAAACTTCTCCTGTGTGGTGTAATTGAGAACTATAACAGAGAGTCATATGCCTCATCAGTACAGCACAGATTACATCTACATCTCATTTCCTCTACTGAACAGTCATTTTCCAGAGGATCCAGTCAGAATGGTCAATCTAATCTAAAGATTAATTTTATAGCTTTTCACTTGTGTTTTGCTGATGTGACCCTACCAATTTCTCAGGATATTCAATAAATCACACCATGGCATCAGTCCCAGCTGGGAGCAGATATTGGAACTAAAATATACAGCATACCTTAAAAACACCATGACCTGGCTAAATGATGACTCGACAGCTAAATCTGGATTTCACATAATGTTAGCTTAATGACACTGCATACATTTGTACCCTAATCCAGCAGAAGACAAGATCCTTTACTTAGTCATACTCAGAACATACCTAGGTGCTAATTATTCACATGGGAGTGTGATGCAAGGTATTGAACTTAGGTATAAAAGAACAATACTGACTAAAATCTTACAAAACTTTATATTTTAGTGATTGTATAAACTAACATTTACCCATAAAAGAGAAGAGGAGGTCCATGACAATTAAACGTATATTTTTTGCACTTTTTTTATGATAAGGATATGGCCAAACCAGACTTGATAAGAGCTACAGATATGACTGAATTCATTCATATGAGTTTAATTTTCCCATTACTTGCTGTAAATATTGGCCTGTGTTTTTGTTTATTTAAAGGAAAATGACTTTTTGTGCATGTAGTACATACACACACAATACTGTAAGTTTTTGTATTCATCTGTCAATGATCCTGGCACCATACTCTGTGGCCCACTGGAAACCTCAAACTCTTATAAGTGGATAATATCCTATTAATTTCTATAAAGAGGTGACTAAACATGATCTACACAAGAAGTGATTGTCTGATTACTGAGTAGCTGGTCTTCATATTTAGAAGTGCCTTATTTAATTCTATACGTGCTACCTTTGTAAACAGCAATAACAACAACAATGGCCAATCCTGTTTCTATTACCTTCAAAAATGGTGATCTCCATGGGCACTGATGAATAAATATATCAGCAATAGTAGAAGTGCCATTAAATGTATGATTGCCCGTTCAAGTTGTAATCATTCATTAAAAATCACAAGCATGTCAGCTGATTGCCACTTTTATGAATGGGGTGAACACAAAAGTTCTTTATTTAAGTACAAATGCCAGCACTTTTTTTTGGCGATTTGACAATCTTCCCATCAATAATGCCCTTTGGCCTTTTAGAAGCCACTTGACTTTTTATTTTATAGAGGAGTAAAAGGAGAAATACTTGCCAGCATTCCCAGTTGAAAACCCATAGTGGAATTGACCTTTACATGCCAGTATGTGCTTATAAATAAAAAATGCTGCTAAGTGACCGTGGCATTGAGCAAAAAACATGACTTTCATTTCACTGATCTATTATTTTAAACATGTAAAGTGTTGCTGCCAAATGCTCCATTGAAAAGCTGGTAAAAAACTTACATTTTATTGACCTCAGCATGTATATCTATATTTAATTGTTAAATTCTCGGGAGAGATTTTGTATTTCATTGCAAAATGTAGTGTTTTATTGGAAACTGAATTGGCAAATACCAAGGTTTTCACACTTGGTGCTTTCTCAGTTCTCTGGGTTCTAGTTTCAGAGGAGTACATGGCGTGCAAAATAAAGTGGACCTAGCATCAAAAATACAGTTTTATGTTATGTGTAGATGTAAAACTTAAATTTCGTAATTCTTCTTAAGGGGATCAAAACACCCCTCTGTATATTCATTTTTACTCAAAATGCTGGCACCGCCCTTGTCCAGGCATCGGTCATGGTCATTTTCTGTTTTTTTGGATTACATTACTTTCCCTAAATGACACAAAATGGTTATACTGCTTTCTATAGTAACTTGTATACACTTATCTTACTCATATCGACCAGAAGCTGTTGCCACCCAGGTAATGACTTGCTACAAACTTACAATCTAAGTGATCCCAGGAGAGGTACAAAGTAGGGATGAGACAGCAAAATTTTAAAATTCAACCTCGCAGCGAATAGGGCCGTTCTCGCTTACCGAACACGTAAGTGAGAACGACCTGTGTAAATTCGGCTGTCGAGATCAGCTCCACTCCCCTGATTGCTCTTGCAGCCCTGTAGTATGTGTTCTTGGATAGAGATTCATGAATGAAGCTGTTGTACTCCTGTAATGATTTCCTCCATCTTCCAATGGCTCCGCGAAATTGGTTTGCCGAAATCCGCCATCGGAATTTCGAGGAAATTTTCGCAAGAATGTCAGAGGCATTCTCGCTCTTCCAGACAGAAAATACCTCTTTCCTCATGCAGACTGATGACATCATTCTCCCTGAGTGCACTTGTGTGCCTAGGCACAGTTACAGACCTTGATGGGATCATCAAGACTTCTTGTAGAGTTACTGACCAGTTCTTTTATGTAGCATAAAACTTCTAGATTAAAGATAAACTATCATTTAACCAATGCAGGGAAAAGTGTCAGTATTTCTGCAAAGGGAAACCACCGACTTTTCTATAACTTATCTGTTCTCCCGTGCGGCTCCTTTTTTCTCTACAGCTGACATAAATACCTGGTACTTCTAGGTACATGAAAACATGTGACCTACTGTCACTGTTCCCATGTCCATTGGCCAGTCAGGAGGTTCAAGCATTATCAGGTGACTATGCCATTTCCCCAGGTTGCTGACACAGTTAAGTACCATCTGTGGAAGAGCAGGGAGCAGTGAGGGAGCACAGGTGAGATAAATATTGAGGCTTAGGGAAGGGCCTGAAGGGGTAAGGCGACAGTGTCTCCTTCAAATCATTTGCAGTCAGTCCTTTCTAGATAGCATTATTAGTTTATTCATTATATACTTGATGCTTGAAATTAATCTTAACATTCTTGCTATGAATCAGACTGTCATTGTAATCTGCCGTGACTTGCAATATAAACGTATGGGCAGTCTTGTATGCATTATCGTGCCATATATTGAGAGCAAAATTTTCTCTGTGGCCATAAAGTGAATGATTCCTCTCATTCCTAGATCTAAAAATAGTGCTATACAATACCATTTACAGTAGCTGCTTTGTCAATTAGTGTCTTGCGGCATTAAAACTTCTAATGACCAGTTCACACAGGCAATTCACATCAAAGTATGTAGGTATATTATGCATTTATTTCCTGAATTGTTCCATTTTATATACCATAACATATCATGGAATCCTGTGACTCCTCTATTTTCAGAGATTATAGCTCTGCTTCTCTCTATACTATTTATAGTACATCTAGAATTTGCTCCTTGGTTTGGCTTTATAGTTAGGGACTGGTTCTAGTGTACAATACTACACTATAATAGAAAGTTTTAATAGTTTAGTAAACACTAGACGTAAAGTGATGGGGAAATTACCTTTGATCTGTACAATATGTACAATTATGTATGTATGTATATATATATATATATATATATATATATATATATATATATATATATATGAAATATAGGTATGTATTCAGCAAACATTTTTAGAAAAGTCAGTGTTTGTTTGGTTTTCAGTCTTCAATAAATCCTCACTTTAAAGAGTTGTACATGGTGTAAACCTATTTTGCAGGGCAGAATGGCAGAAGTTCTGTGGCTGGGAAACTTGAAAGTGCAGCTAATATATTCTTACTAATTCTGACATTGGTGTTACACACACACACACACACACACACGTTTGCAATGTGATTCATGGGTCTGTGTAAATAAGTGTGCTCTTTATCCACCATTGTGTTTAAAAGCTTACAATCTACCATAGTCTTAAGGTCAAATAATCTACCTATATTTAGAATGTAAAAACACATCGAAATTAAGTAATTTTACCTATAGAAACATTTTTGTTGATCTATGGAAGTTTTTTTAAACTTTGTAGGCGTGTATAAGGGTGGGAAGCTATACCTGATGTACATGAAATATCAGTAGTGTGGACATGGAAGGAAGCAAAATTAGCTGTTATGCTGGGTTTCTGCTGTACAGCTTTCAATTCACACTACACACAATTTTACAGTCACACCTTTTCACTCTTCTGCTTAAGTCCTTCATCATATTATCCTCTTCCAGTACAAGAGACCAGTGTTCTGTCACTAAATCTCAGGTCAGCCAAGGGATCTTGTTTTCATCAACAGTGTCCTGATGTGGTGACCAGGGTATCACTACTTGATTCTTGGAGCTCTGTGTGGACCTCCTTGACCTTTACTATTCAGTGGGACCCAGTCATAGGTAAAATTCTGGGCCATTGGTTTACAATGTGGGCATCAGAGGCAGGACTTCACCACACTGTAATCCAGAACTAAAAGGAAAACTTGAGACCCAGCTTTTCTAATGACTGCTAATAGAGATTATATATGTTTATATATGGCATTTGGATTAGTTTAACCCATTTCACTCAACCCTAATGGGTAACCTGGTTATAAAGTACAAAAGAATGTTCAACCACTAATAGATTTAACTTTCCTAAACATTACAATAAAAATTACAAATGCCTGTTTTTACTGCAGTTAGGAACTCAAAGATCTATTTCATGAAGCGCTCCAAACATTTTTTGTGTCTGTTTCAGATCTATGCACTGTATAGTTGTAGGGCAACTAAGTGACTCATTCACAACTACATTTGCAATTTGCATAACCAGGCATACTGCAATGCATGAATAAAAGTGTGAAAAGGCCCTTAGGGGACCCACATAAGTAAAAAGTATTTAAAGTAAAATATATTAATAAATGTGAAGTATATTTAAAAAGTCAAACCTAATTTGATTTGATAAAATGCTTTAAAATATAATTAGAAATATTATAATTAACAGAATGTGGCTGGTCATATATTGATACTGCAATCAATGCTGTCATTTTGATCTTCTTATATTTTCCTGCTCTCCAATATATGTAAAGATTTACTTTTTGGATTTTTTATCTTTTGTTAGATGTGATGAGATTATCAGTTGATCTTTTTGCTTTTCTTTTCAATGTGGGCAGATCATAGCCTGTACAGATGTGGCTGACTAAAGGTGAGGCTAAAATCTGCTTAAAGCAGAAGTAAACTAAAAAAAAACAAAACAAAAAAAAACTATTCACCCTTACTTCTGCAGATCTGTCAGACCAGTTATCCGTATTTGTCCTAGTGCAAAGGAAGCGTCGGGCCACCATCTTCTTTCTGGTCTTCCAACTTCTGCCTATGTCACCTGATCTCGTATTGCACAGGCGCAAGATCAGGTGATATAGCCTGCTTTAAATAAGGAAAAGAGTGCTGATGTGTAAGATCGCCATTCCCCCCACTTACATTCAATCTTAATTGGCTCTGCGATAAAGATATAAGCGAAGGGGCTTCGAAAAGGTGTGTTAACCCCCCCACCCCAAGAAATAGGAAGGTCATTTTTATCTCACATAAAAGGGTTGTTTACCCTGCTATGTAAAGTAAAAAAACTTAGTGATGGTTCCACTTTAAAACCCAAGTTTTTAAACAGGTAACTTTAATTACCCATTTACATCTACATACGTGTTTTGCCATTAACATTGCCATAGGTATGAATGGATCCTTTACCAACATACTGACCTTATCTTCAGAGGGCTTCCTAAATCAAAAGAGAAAAAGGGAAATCCTGTAATTTACTGATTTTGGCTGGAGAGGAAACTGAAATGTTAACATCACACTGATGCATGTGTCTGTGGAGGAAATCAAGCAGCTCAGAAACTTCTAAAAGTCAATTGGGACATTGCCACTTAGTGGAGACTGGACATCTCTATCCATGTTGTGTTGTAGATATGCAGAAGGAGACCTTTTAAAGAAAGTGGCTTGCTATAGCTATGTGTAAAAACATGGGTGCTTATGAAGCACAATGTCTAGGTAAAATATGTGGCCAATAACATTCAAGCTGCCAGCTATAGGGTCAGTGGTGAATTTCTGTGCAATGTCCTTGGGTAAACAGTTCAACTTTATTATGTTGCTGGACAGGTTTGATAAGATTGGTCTGTAAATACCTATGTGTTCTTTTAATTGCCCTCTGTGAAATTTATATCTTGTTGGTTATGCAACTGTTTTCTAAAATAAAGACAAATCTTATAAACATGTGAAATGAATAAATGATTGAAGGAAGGTTTTATCTAAATGGTTTGTTCTGCTGTGTGCCCTTCTCTGCTTTTAGTGGAATTAAGCCTTTCATTTTCATAAAGTAGCAAGGCATTCAAGTGTTGCACTGGAAATAATTATTTCATAAACGTTTTTTTTACTTGCAGTGGCAATCAATATCATTGTGTTGTATGGAACTATTTATGTGTATGAAGGTATTATATATCTGTTTTCTTGCCTCCTTTGAGGTAAGTGCCCATAGGCTTTGTTTTCTTGCATATGACATGAGTCTGGAACTCGCCCTAGATGCAGATCCTCCAAATCCCATTGAAATTCATAGAGCATGTGGCAGTTCAGAAGCTGTGTTTGACCTGCATTGCATTGTGCAGCGTGTCTTTGTATTCAGTGTCTCCTAATGATATATTTTGAGATTATTGGCATAACAGGTCAGACACAGCCTTTTCATGTCAATTGCTATGTTTGCATATGTGTCATATGTGTGCATAGAAAACACAGCTTTTGGAAAGAATGTCTGTGGACACTTATTGCTATTATGCATTTTAAAACTGCAATAGGTGGCATAGGAAATAGCTGCTAAAAATACAGTCTTGTTAACTGTCAACATTGTAAGTGAGGCTGCACTTACTGCAATCCATCATTCTCCATCATCTAGTCTTGCTGTTAATATGTAAATCTGCTTATCCTGTCCCACTATTGACAATTGTGTCATCTTTGAATAGTTTGTAGTAGCCCTTTTTTATCCAGATTTGCTCCAGCGGTTGGTAGGGGTTCTTTGGGTAGTAAACGGGTTTGATTAGTGCATGTAAATATTAGTGTATGGAACAAGGTTGAAAAAGACTAGTTTAGAAGGTGATCAAGAAGAGTAAAGAATGTGTGAAGTCAAGTGGCTAAAGCTGCGTACACACTTCCAATAAATGTTGGAAATGAACGACTAACGACCAATCGTCCGAGAATTGTTAACAAAAAAGGTGCACAACGACGCCGACGAAAGAGGATTGTCGCTGGAAATAAACAACCGTCCTGTCGGATCTAATTGAGCGACAATCATTCTCTATCTATCGTGTGTACAGTCGTTCAGTGATCGTGGATGTTTCTGCAATACACTTTCTCCTTTCCATGTCACTTCCTGCATCATTCAAACGCTCATATTTAGCGTGTGTACATTATTGGTGGATTATATTTAAACGATTGTATCATTACAGCATGTACAGAATTGTGTACAATACGATCGTTCAAATATAATCTCGCATATTCGTTGATCGGTCGTAATCGTTTGTTTTCTAATGATAATTATTGAAAGTGTGTACGTAACTTTACTCCAACAGGCATGGACTAAGTGCTTGGTAAACTAGGGAAAGGATATGGTCATTTCTGCTTTTACTAAACACAATTCATTATGATTATGAATACCATACCTAATAGAAAAAACATAAAATTGTTTCATTTTTAGTACCTACACTGTGGAAGCATATATGGCAAACCTATTTTGCTGACTGCATGTGCTAGGGATTATTTACTATCTTTTCCCTGGAAACTGAGACTTGATTGACCTGTGCGATCATTCAGCATCATATAAAAAATAGTCTACTTCATTTTCAGGTAGGACAGCAATTCCTACTTACTCTTTAACCTCACTTATACATATATTATATGATTATATATAAAGATATAAACAGAATTTTTTTTAAATTGTAGAGAGTTATACTTATATAGGGGATTCTACTACACTACCTTATTTCCTCGGAACTTTTTAACGGATCATCTCTATTCTGAGGTTCACTTCATTTTTCCTCCAAGCCATATTTTGAATTATGTAAGTTTGATCATTATAATCATTTCTACTATATATATATATATATATATATATATATATATTTGGTAATTCTATGATTTGATTCATTACTCACATATGATCTATGTATGTAGCATATATTTCTAAAAGTCAGTTTTATCTGTTTCTATTTCACTAAATTATTATACTATTGGTGTTATTCTCTAATAATTCTACTATTTGAACAAAATTGAATGGAATACATGATTTTTGTAATGTTGAACATTGCAGTGTATTGAACCCCTACATTTATGTTTGAAAATTTAGATCACCTGAACCCCGTATGTATACATAGAGAACTTTTTATTGACCTATCACTACCCCTGAGGAAGCCCACTGTGGCGAAACGTGTAGGGTACTATTGTTGATATATTAGGGTTCATACCTACTTAACCATTGACTGGTGATGTATATTTGTTTATTATTAGCTGAAACCTGTATAGTGCCACAGCAGGCCTGAACAAAACTTTGTATGTATCGCAAGAAACTATTGTGACATACAGAGAAAAGGTTTTATTGTTTTTTGTGAAAATTCATCAAATCCTGTAGAGATCATAAGGGAATATTATGACTTATGGGTAAAAAGGATATAATTCTTTCATAATTTTGTATGTAAACTTGTACTACAAATTATATTTTCTATATTTGTGCCGAAAACTCTATCTTTCTCTGTCTTTTATTTAATTACAAGGGAAAGGATAGAGCATGGGTAAAAAGGATATAATTCTTTCATAATTTTGTATGTAAACTTGTACTACAAATTATATTTTCTATATTTGTGCCGAAAACTCTATCTTTCTCTGTCTTTTATTTAATTACAAGGGAAAGGATAGAGCAAAATAGACTCTACTGTGCCGTGTAAAATGTTAAAACTGAAGCTTAACACCAGTAATAAAGTATGACAAAAAGTTGTCAGGACAAAATATTCTAGTTTGACACACTGAATGTTTAAAATGTAAACTCTTTACATTTTACTTAAAGTTTACCTTCAGGGAAATACACAGTGAAATGCATATATATAAAGAGCTTGTTTTTTTCAGGTAGAAAAGAGCAAAACACAAGCGGAGTCGGGGTCACAGGCAAAAGGTCGGTCCAGGTTGCATACAAACGATAGGTCAGGAACAGGCAATGTCAGCGACAGTAAATTAGACGAAAACACACTTAAGCACAAATTAGCCCAGCTATACGCTACAACAGACACTGGTGACTGGGAGCAGAGAGGTTTTAAAGTCCCAGCAGCCAATAGCAGTGCAGGACTGAGTCAGGAGTTTATCAGCCTCCAGAATCCCCTTCAGCTGTGTACAGCCTAACAATGTATGCTGGGGATGCCAAAAAATACATCAGGCTGCACGACTAAATGGAAGCAGGGGTTCTCCTGGCTACTGCAAATGGCATCGCTGGACAGAATAAACAGTGTTTTTTACTGCGATGGCTCACAGCACGGAGTCGCCGGACAGATGAGCATTTCCTAACATTAACATGTTCACATATTTAGGCATACATCAAAATAGCAAAACTTGTCAAGTCATGGGAAAACGTCAACCCTGCAAAGTACGAGTGACTTCTGGGTGGTCTAATGTCTGCCTGTAATTTGCTTAGGAGGTAAAGTATTTAAAATGAGCCACTTTTTTTTTCTACATTTAGTAGTAAAATATATAAATTTGTTGTACCAGCGGGTCAGGCAATGTTTACTTCTTTTACAGAAGGGCATTGTTTATTTCTGAAATTGCATTGGTGTGCTGTTTTGGAGTTAGTTTATATGCAAAATAGAATTATTTCAGTAATTTTTCAATGACAGACTCACTGGGTCACAGGTTACAGTCAGAGGTTCCCAATATATTTCCGTACAACAGTGTATCTCCACTTGCACACCATGGATTTCTGTGTGCACTGTGTTTTCTACACATTGTCTTGTATTTCATTAGGAGAATATGATGATTTGTACACTGGGTTCAATAAAATAGAACATACGACATGGGAACATCCTTTTTGGTGTTTCATTTTTCAAATCAGAGCATTCCCATTTCACAGAATAGATCAAAAATTTTTATTATAGGTGTGATATCTGAGATTTAACTTTTCATGCTTTTTTTTGTGCTAATTATCGAAAATATGAATGTTTGTACTTTCATGTTTATATAAACAAACATGGAAATGCATCTTGCTAATCTACATTTATTTTTCCTTTCTACAGCCCTTTCTATGGAGAAGACTTTTATTGTGAAATTCCACGAAACTTCAGACACCTATCCTTCTATATTTTCGACAGAGATGTTTTCCGCAGGGATTCCATCATGGGTATGATTCACAATAAATTGTTTTGAATCTTTAATCTGTGTTGCATTTTAAAAATAATAAATGGGCAGCTTTGGTTTTTAAAGGGAAAGTAAAATCAGCACACCAACTTGCCCAGAACACTTAAAAATTATTAAATGGATAAAAAGCAAAATATTGCACCTACTACTTTAACTGCCAAACAAAAATAAAATAGGGACCCCACGTGTAATGCATTGTTCAGAGCTTGTAGGACCAAAAAAATGTATTTTAAATAATAGCCCTTTGATTGTTATTGCACTTAGTCAGTTTTCAACCACATAATAATAACAAAAGCTCCAGCAGATTTAGAGTTGTTTTAGTGCCTAATAGGGCAGAACTAGACTGGATATCCCCCATCCCTCTTTATTATGTATTGCACCATTTGGTGTATATTGGAAGGAGTTTTGGAGTAGAGAGTTCTGGTATCCAGCAACTATTATCCAATCGTAATGATCCCTGCTGTGTTAACCATTTAGCCATCTTGTTACTAAACACAACAGGAAGCGTTACCATTGGCTTGAGGGTTCTTACTCACTCCTCTATGTGTAACTCAGTGCTATAGAACGCTGGAACTAAAGAAGATGCCGGTACATGAGATGAGTGAAAGTGGGAGAAGAGGCTAGAAGAAAAATTTAAGTTGTTGAGTCATTGATGACCTCCTAATGATGTTGAACGATTTTCAACTAAGAAGATCACAAAAAAAATCAAAATTCTGGTGTGTTCTCTTACACAAGTTTTCTTTAGGATATGAACATTTCTGAGCTGCTTTAATTTTGAGTTAAAATGAACATGTACTAAATGTACCAAGTGCTTTATTGTGCTTTTCTCCTACAATTTCCTATTTTACTGCTTGTTTTATGGATTATGGGTATTTACAGCCTTCAAAATCTCTGAGAGAAAGCTTTGCTGTGTATAATGGCATTTACATAGGAAATGCAATCTGCTTTAATCCAGGTTTATCTGCTCCTTAAAGAGCTTTTGGATAAAAGTAATTTACGGAACAGCACATCCGTTTTGATGTAATTCTGCTAGGCCATTTCATGGTCTTAAATAAAAGGGTAATGAAAATTGTTTTTAATTTTGTTGGTTTCATGTACAAATGTAGTGAATGTCCCAGAAAAGTAACACATTTTTGTTAAAAAAAAATCCCATTCATTTTATATAAGCCTGACAATTTCCATATGCAGTCATTACAACCAGAAATACCTATTCATTGTATTGAGCACATATAATTCTTGAAATGTAATAGTTGTCCTGTGTATATTTATTATTGGTCTTTGCACAAGGATAGACCACCAATATTAGTACATACAAAACCTAAATACTGGGAATTTATATCCACTGTGACTTGCATCCCTTGTCTAGTCTGGTGAGTTCTCTGACTGCTAAAGAGAAAATAGCAGGCTAATCCAATTGGGTGTTTTCATAGTGGTCAGCTGGGGGGACAATACTTGGTGACTGAGTCATTTAACCACACTCAAAAGTTAGGTTAAAATCTATTTGGCTGCTGCAAATACAATGAATGATACGCATATGATTTTAAACTAATTCACCTGCTTTATTTGACCATATTCAGAACAGAATGCTCTATGTGATATCTCTGATTTGAGTGATAGCTGGCAATATGAATCATTTATTGTCTTTTAACATATCTTTGATATCTTTAATGTATTATTAATGGTTTTTTTTTTACATTTCTATTGCTGGTGGTAATTACAGGCACTGGAAACCAATATATGAGCACATAAAAAAGGAGTTGATTTACTAATAGACTTTATACTGGTCACTTAGCAAAAATAATTATTCCTTAGCAAACTATTTCATTTATACTTAGCAAAGGAGTTGAATCTGACGTCAATCATTGAAGTAAAATCCTTCTTTGTTAGATTTTCTTGCATGTGGTTGAACATTTAAAAAAAAGGAATTCTTACCTCTATACTATACTCTTTTAGGAAATCAACCTTATTGTTTCCCTTTGTAATTACTGGAACTATACACTAGAACACACACTAGAGAAAACTTTCTAGTACTTGAATGCAGAGGTTTATTTCATGGACTTATACAGCTTGCATTCAAACAAAAGACATGTTATGATGTATTTCTGAATACAAAGATGTATTCATATTTATATTTACTACCTTGTTATAATAAAGGAAATAGCAAATCAAATATTCCTTTTAAGTATTAGCCTTGCCTCTATCAGCCATGCCAAATGCTATATTAATGGACAACCAAAATACAAGGCTGTAATCTTCATTTACAACATAACTTTTTTGGATAGAGGCCAGACAGTGTAATGTAGATATTGGTTCAGGTTTTTCTTGGTAATTCCTCTATTCCAATATACACCTGTCTGAAGGCAGACAGGTAAGTTAATAATTACCAGTGCCCATTCTTCTCTGACACATGACTTTGTGTTTTGATATGTGCAAAACTGAATACAAATAAACACAGTTAATACAATTTTTTTTTTTTTTTTATAAAAATCCTTGGCTGTCTGCTCATTCATACATAGATTGTGGCTGTTTAATAATTTTAGGTCATTTCTCAATGGTCCAAACCTTTATTCAGATTTATTTTCTAATATTTACTTGTAAATAGGTTATTTAATTTCCTAGATACCTTCATGACCCTATTTTATATCTAACCAGATACTCAAATAACTCTGCATACCCAAATTTTCCTCAGGCAAAATGGCTTGTTCCCTGCACGTGGCTCTTTCCATGTTTCAGGGAAAAAAGTAAAACCAAAACAAATCTGGATTAATGAAAATAACACTGCATGGGGAAAAGACAGCAGCCATGTTTATGTTTTTATAAATATGGCAGTTACAAATAATGTTATAGACTCCCAGTTTAATCACATAATTTTTCTACTTTCTTCTTTACTTAGTAGTTCAGAATATTGCAGATTTTAACTGAACATCATCTACTGTTTTTGTCATAATTTGTAATATGAATATTTGATATTTAAATTAACAACAACACCCTTTAAGTCTAGCTTATGCTACCCTTCCAAGTCAACGGAATTACATTTTTTAGGTAAACTCATAGAAAGAGATCTTTAGAAGCATATATGTAACATATATCCATTTTGGATAAACTTACAGTATACTGTATACATTTTCAGTACAACCCAATCTTAAAGTGAGCATGATTTTTATCCTTGCAGGGCAAAGTGTCAGATTCCCCTAAATGCTGACTACCTGCACTGCTTATATTCCCATTCATTTTGCCCCCTAACACTCCATGGTCTTTGTGTAAGCTCAAAAGGTCTCTGGATAAATCATATTTTCCTCTTCCATCAGTAAAAATTGTCTACCTTGGTGGAAGTCCTATGTTCCCAGTACCTTATATTTTGCTTTACGTCAGGCAACCAAACGGAGCCACAGATGACTGAAGGGGACAGTAAGCATATTTATAAAGCGTGCAATAAACCAAAAAGTCAAATTGTTGCCTTCTCTTGTGTAGCACAGGTGTGCTTTAAGAGAAAGTTCATGTAAACAGCTAAATACATATAAATTATATTTTGTTTTTTGTTTCCTATACTTTGCCTAAATTTTGGAGATGTCTGTGTCACCTACTGTATACACTTACTAGAACTTAAATCTGTGATATTCATTCACTTGTTAGCAAGTGAGAACAACTAGCCTCTAGAAGTCTTAGGAGTGTTGTCTTGCTGACCGCGAAGTTTAACAGAAAACTGTAAATCATTGTTTTCCTGGAGTCATGCTTTAAAATATATTGTCTCAAAAGCAATACATCTGTAGGGGGCTGTGAAAGAGTCATAAAGAGATTTGACCCAATGTCCTCACTGTAGTATGGGATCAAATTCTGTTTTCATTTGGTGGAAAGTTTTTCCCAATCATTCAAAAAATGGTTAATGCAAAGGCGTGAAGGTCATTAGGCAGTGGCAGCCGAGGAGAAAGGATTTTCTGTTGAATAGCGAAAAGCCAAACAAGGACAACCAAGTGAGTTTACAGTGAAGTTGGGGTCCAGGCTCCCCCAGGAGTTTTAAAAAGACTCCTATGGAGAAAAACTCTTAGGTGACTAATACTTGTTTTTTTTTAGTGTTAAAATGACACCACATCTGTGTGTGTGTGTGTGTGTGTGTGTGTGTGTGTGTATATATATATATATATATATATATATGTGTGTGTGTGTGTGTGTGTGTGTGTGTATATATATATATGTATATATTCTTTTAAATTGTTATCATATTCATAACTTGTCTAATTCCCTGTTAAGTTGGATATAAGCCTTTAAGATAAAATCTTAAAAAAAGTCTGTGCCTTGCAAGCTATTATTCTAGAAATGTTTTCCTATTTGTTGCAGTAGGTGAGCCAGAACCTAGGTACGATATTCCCTATTTAACACTTGTCAGTTTTTGTGACATCCTGTTCTTTTCCACTCTCAGTATCACAGTTCAGGTCTCCTGGTGACGGTTGTACTGAATGCTCTCTTTCCTGTATATGTATATTGTGCCCCAGATTGTTATAATCACTGTGAGCAGTTTCATTATTTTTAGGCAAATGTGTTCCACAATTTAGTTTGCTCAGTGAAGCACAAAACAAATGATTTGGATCTTGTATTAAAACCCAAATGCTTGGTCGCTTTTCAAATTAGGTCCTCGCAATTTCCTAATATTATGCAGACAACTCCAGAGTTCAGCAGTAGTTTGAACAACGCTCTTGTTTCAGTAAAGTCAGTAACTTTTCAAACAGGCTTATCATCATTATTAGCTTTTCAGGTGGGCAGCTTGTGACACGTATACCTTAAGTGAAACCAAGGCAGGCTTATTAATAAAAATCTACTATATTTCTTCCTTGGAGTTGTTTGAACTGCTTTAGTAAATAAGCCTGACATCATTGTTGTGTTTTTTAAACAGTTTTTGTCAGTAGCAGTACACACGATTTCAAAAGTGTATGTTTTACCATATGTTGTGAGGGAAAGCACTTCAATTGTGGTGTAAAAATGTTTTTATATCCTGTATGTCTTAATGCAACACAAAAATGCAGAACCCAATACTTTGGCCATGCCATGGGGAGGGGGTTAACAATCGAGTGGTTAACAGCTTCTTGGTGCACAATTTTAACTGCTGTGCACCTATGCAAGAGTGGTAAAGAGGAAGTAATGACGTTCATTCATGAGTGTTTGCTGAGCCTTCTAATAATCGACTGCAGTTCTTTTGATATGTCTGAAAGTATCATCTGCTGACCTTCAGAACACTTAAAAACCACTCATAAACTAATGCAGTTTAAAACTTTTTCCTTTCAAGTCTGTGGAAGAGGTTTTGCATTTGCAGGAAATCAACCTAGGATATTGAATGAGATTTTGAAAACTGCAAAGCAACTGCACAATCTTCAAACCCTTGCAAAAAAAAAAAAAAAGGGTTTTTGAAACATATTTTAGTAATATTTAAGGGTTTAGTCTGGTTCCAAAACCATTTGGAATAACTGCTCATCTGAATATAGCTTCTTTGTTATCCAGATATACAGAAATAAAATATTTGTTTCTACATATAGACAATAGTAATAGTAATGGTAAATTTACAAGACTGGTTTACCAACCACTTTTAGATCCTCACACGTATTACCATTACCAAAGAATGTAGTCTTTGGATAAATTAAGTGTGTTTTCATGATCTTTTTGCCTGCATGTTTTTCTATGATAAACTAATATTTATAGTACACATATACATGATTTGTACTGTACTTAAAATAAGTGTTACATTATCATGTGCCACAAACATGATTCTCCCAAATGATTAAGTTTGGTCTGCACTCTATCCCTTGTCATGGTCCATTCTAAAGCTAAGAAAGTATAGTATAATGACCAGTAAGGTATTTCCACCATTTATTAGTGAAGGAATACAATGTAAATGGGTTGTACGGGAAGGTATCATGGTAGTTCCCATTGTTATGGTCTGATCTCTCTAATTTCTTAAAAGTTTCTGCTACCATCACACAAAATAGCGTTCTTTAAAGCTGAATGGCCTGACATATATTAAACTTCATCTTAAAGCTCCTGAAATTGTCTAGTCCAGGAGTGTCCATCTCCAGTCCTCGAAAGTCACAGTCAACAAACATACTTCGTATTTCTGCAGAGAGCAGATATATAGCAATATAGTTCAGTATGGTTTACAAAGAGTCAGACATTGGTTCCGGTCTATTAATATATATGGTTCTTCAGGACTGCAGCTGGACATTTCTGTTCTAAACTATGAAATTAAAATAGCCATTAACCCCAGCCCTCATTAATATGTATTTACCCAACTACTGCCTAATTGTTTTCAAAGCATTTGTGTTTTCTGCTAAAGTAAGCTTTTATACACATATGGAAGACACATAGATAGGTATAAATATATAGGTATATAAAAGGACACTTCAGAATAAATCTGTCATTTTAGACCTTGGTTGTCTTCTGATGATTTACAAAACATTTCCGTCATATTAAGTGCTATTAAAATAATTACTTAATGTGATACAAAAGCAATATGAATTGAAGGTAACACATTTTTGCTGTACTTCTTTTGGAGAACATAAATAACTATGTCAATCAATCTAATTAGAAGTCCTTGTGTAATTCAGTTAATAAGATAATGCTGGATGATTAAACAGAAATCTGAATAGAGAATCTTACCATAGCAAGCACAAATAAATAAAAGGATAAGTGTTTAATACCATAATTGTCAGTGTAAAAATAATATCCTGTTGTTATGAAGACACCCTTGCACTAACATAGTCAGATTGTAATGTTCTTCCCAAGGAAAGGCTCAAGCAGAAAAACAATAAGCATATTTCTGTATATATCAGATAGTCTCCCATGTGACCCTTTGTCTTTTTCATGACAGATGATGGGTACAGAATTAGATCCATTATTCTAACCTTCTCTTTCTTTCTGTTACCTTTTCTTTTTTATTATGGTAGTAGCGTTATAACCTCTTTAATGCAACCTTCCCCCTTTCTTTGGTACCCGGTGCCTCAGACTTAGTTCTTCTTTTCATTCCTCTCAAAATGACGTGTGCATGACTAATGTTTTTTCTTTTCTCAACATGAACAGGGTTTTACATGAATTCCACTCTGACTGGATGCTATAAATGGGAACAGCTAACTGTAATCTGAATGATAAATAACGATTTTAGCAAAAAAAAACAAAAAAACAAAAAACAAAAACCTGTAGTCACTGTCCTCAAGGGGCTATTCTGCAGTTCTGTATTTGGCTGGTTTGAAATAAAAGGCACTAGTAGTACAGCTGATTTGAGTACAGTAAATAGGAATATAAAGTTACTATAACATACTACATTCATTTTTTACTGTCTTTTTTACATCGGAATGACATTGTCCCTGCCCTTTAATGGCTAGTTAAGACACCTCATATGCTTGCCACACAGGCTTGGCATTAAACATTGTTTCCCTTATATGTCTCTATTGTGACAAGGGCACAGCATTTCTGTACTTCCTGGAAATGTCCATAGACTGAAAAATTAAAATTATGTAGCCACCTAATTCAAGCACTGGTAGGCTACAATATATACATTTTCATTCTGGGCTTTTCATATAAAAAATGTATTAAAAAAAAAAGCAGTACATTCTAGGCTTTCTAGATACTAAGCTTTTTTTCCTTGCATATTCCTTGAATTTTTGACAGCAGATAGGGTGGAGGGGTGCAAATGACGATGAAAGTGCAGTGTCTGGACTGCATTACCCTGTAATTTTTTTAACAGAAATGTGGGTAAAAATGGTGCAAATGATGATGATTGTGCGGTGTATGGAGTGTGTAGTGGTGAGCCATCAGGAGCAAGTGCTGCTGGTCATTGCCGGCTCTACCTTAAACTTTTTGGTAAATGTTTAAATAACAATTTTATTATGGAGAGCATCACCCAAGATAGTGAGGAGCCTTTTGCACAATAATTTAAAACAGCCAATAAGAATTGTTCTTGTACTGCACTGACTGACAAGCCTAAGGTGTATATTGATTGATTACTATGGTTTAACACACAATGTTTTTTATTATTATTATTATTATTATTATAAATAATAATAATAATAATAATGTGTTATATGAGCTAAGATTGTTTATATTTTTTACACTGCCACCTCCACAAAAAAATGCTTATGTTTTCTTTGTCTCTGTTTTAGGCAAAGTTGCAATTCTGAAGGAAGATCTTCAAAAGTACAAAAACAGGGAAACGTGGTTCCAAGTTCAACATGTGGATGCTGATTCAGAAGTACAGGTCAGCATACAGTCATAACACAGGAATTATAAGCTGAAATATTTATTCCAACACAATTAGGTTACTACGCTGGCTCCTTAGGTGCTAGGGAGCACCCAAATGTATTATAAAGAGGGCTGGTATTTCTGAGTTCTGGTACTTTTATGTATTCATGGAACTTTTTAGCAACTAAACCAAATAACAAATTTATATTGCAACTTAGTCCTTTGATGTGGGACTGTATTAGCTTTATTTTATTGGCTTCTATTTCTCTGTTTTTTTTCACCTGATGATCCTGCTCATAACACACTGTGTCATGGGGTGACAACGCTCGCTTACCATTTTGTTTTCATAGTTAAGCAGTGTTGTCACCCTATTGTGTTAGACCTAGAAAAACCTCCTTAACTCCATATAAAGTGGTGTTCTGTAAATATATCAGAATACAGCTAATAATACTGCTACCTAATAACAATAAAACACAGAGTGTACAGGACATTTAAATCTCAACTTTTTTATTTTTTTTTACTGTCACCGAAGTCAGGCCTTTGCTCTATCAGTGTATGAAAAAACAGAATGTAGGCATTATGAACCATTAATCTTTTAACCAGGCAGAACTGTGTACAATGGTTACAAGGTTTACTAATCTTTCGAAGTCTAGCTCTGATTGAGGGATACTACACACCATTTACTTAATTCTTTGCCCTTAGGCACCTGTAATGTGGAAACGGTAAAGAAAATTGAATGTTCTCTTTGCTTGTTTGAAATTAGAAGATCACAAATTGTGTTATGGCAAAATGAAATTTTAGCCTAGGACAATGTGACCAGACTGAAAAGATTAAGCTACAAATAGCTATAATTGAATAAATGACTCTTAACTGTGTAGAAGTGTATATGCAATGTATGTGTTTTATTTCTCTAGTGGTAAAAGGGTGGTTGATATAACCAGAGTGTTGTTTAGTTTAATTTCTGATTTACTGTCTTAGGGTCCAGCACTCCAGTTAGTTTAACACTAAAATACAAACTGATGATAGACTGGAGATAAAAGTTTGTAGTGGGCCAATAATAAGGGCACTGCATTTGGGGAACAGTATATGGTACTGTTGTCATAGTACCAAGAAGGATAAATTTGATTTATCAGTAGATTAAAATGTGTGTGGTATGTATTTTCTGAACCTAAGCAGAGCTCTCATTTTCAACTCGGCTTAAAAAGTATCTAAACCCAAAAGCAAAAATGTAATATATTGCCAGTCCTTGCATCAACATGTGCAGCATGTTGATGTCAACCTGTGATGAAAATACAGAACAGCTAAAGACTGTCCTTGATGTAAAAGGCAAATCATAGTGACAAATCCCTATATATATATATATATATTGTAATTTGCCACAGTAAGTCCACGATATATTCAAGCATCAAAGAGGTCCACAGTAGGTTGGAACGGTGACTTCCAAACAATTAGATCATATAAGAATAAAAGAACAATACACTTTAAATTACAAGTAATGATGTGACGAGAATTCGTTTATTTTATCCAGCTGTTGCTACATGAGCATTATGGGGAATTCAGATCAGCAACAGCTGCTGTGTTGAAAATGAATCGGCTACAGAAAACTCTGTAAGCTTGCATTGAGAACTGCAAGATGTCAAAAAAACAGAAGTGCAGGCAACAGTCAGTGTATATTTCATAGAGGCGCAAAATGTCAACCCTCCTATTGTATATGCACCTGGAGTATAATGACCATTGTAGGTAGGTAAAGAAACACTGTACCCCATTGTAAATGACTTGGTAATTTACTATATATAGTCTTATGAAAACAATGACAGGATTTGCTGTGTTTCTTGATAGTAACCCACTTTATATTTTTTTAAAAATGAAGTAAATATATATATTTATATATAAAATATATATACTAAAGTAAGACAAATGATTTTATTGGTTAGACCCTCTTATATAGTCTATATAGTAACTATATATAGTTACTATATATAGTAACTATAACTATAGTATATAGATATATATAGTCCTATGAAAACAATGACAGGGTTTGCTGTGTTTCTTGATAGTAACCCACTTTATATTTTTTTAAAAATGAAGTAAATATATATATTTATATATAAAATATATATGGCCTGACCGCTCCATGACGCTTGTAATTTTGCAAGTTATAGAATAGTGAGTTTTTGTTTTGCTTGGGGGAATGCAGTTTCTTCCTGTGTTCACTTCTCTTTAATGTTGCAGCCAATATTGATAAGAGCTGAGTAATGAAGAACTGCATGGTGTCTGCTTTTTTAATCAGACTTTCAGTTATGGCCGTTGTTGCCTGGAAGTTTGCCAGTTTCACTTCACACTCCCCAACCTCTTTTGCAAGTTTGGTTTTTTGAATGATTAAAGAAAAGAAAAAAAAATCATTCATGTGAACATGAAACATACAAACCATTTTCTTACTGTATTCTTCATACTGTATTCTAAAAATAGAACTAATAACACTTTGAACAGTACCTGTGCAGAATTACTTAAAGTATTACTAAAGTAAGACAAATGATTTCATTGGTTTGACCCTCTTTTGCCCAACATCTGACACTTTAGCACTTGTTGCATGGTCACTGTGGCCCCTGCATACGCTGTTTTAGTGCTCATTCAAGCCAGTGAGAGACTATACAAGCCAGTGAGAGATATTTAGACTGACTTTTATTAGTTTGGTGGTTTGACTTACAAATATAATATATACAATATTACATTTATCTGGTATGTCCATCCTTTTTTTCTTGTTTTTTCTATTATTCTTTTGTAATAGACTTTGCTAAATAAAGCACCAGTTGTGGCATAAGTGAGTTTTGTAGGAAGCTGTAAGGAGCAAAACACGTGGAAGTAATAATGCATATCTATACTAAAATTTGATATTTGCGTATAACCTATTCTTGGATGTGTGGGTGCCCTAGGTTTAACTTTTAGGAACCTTTTTTAGCAAATACAGAAAATGCTGTAAATCTAAATGACAGTACACACAACCTTGTCTTTACTGTGCTACTACTAGTCCCATCAGTTCACATTGTAACAAAGCAAATTATTTAAAGCAAAATTAAAAATAATACAGCCACTTTGTCTACATACTAGTAATCTGCAATATACAGTATTACATTTTAGTTTTTGAGTATAGATATATTTTAATGTGGGAGTAATAATAGCGGCAATTGCAAATTACTACACAACATTAAAGTAAAACTTTAAAAAGTAAACTTTTCATGAAGTTTGAAGGTTTGCTTCCTTGTCAGCCACTTCCGATATTACAAACTAATGATAATATAGAGACATGATTGACAACCAGTAGCCAATCAGAACTGGTTAATGTTTACCCCAAACTCTAAGATTCCCTGTCTTAGTTGCAGCAGTGGCTTTACTCTAATTCCTCAGGAGCCTTGGCAGGTTTTGTTTTGTATTTCACAGATTTGTCTTTTTTTATTCGTGAGAGGCTTCCAATTTTATTTTAGAACTAAACCTAGTTTGGAGTCTCACACCTTAATATATGCTTTATTTAAATTGGCCAAGGTACACCCAGGACAAGTTTTTTTTTTTTTTCCTTTTCTGAATTTCTATTGCAACACCGCCATTGATACTTGGCTTGTAGTATGCTGTGCTTCTGCACTCCATAAGCCTTAAGCCCTGTACAGATATCCAATGGATGTCAGGTTATTGTTGCCTTAAACAATCTTTCATGATCATTTTCAGTGACAGGCTAATGAACGAGCATTGTACACACAGTGCCATTCTTTGCTATGAAGGAGGAAGGATGCGTGAGCAGCGCCCTGGTGTGCTCTCCTTCATTGAAATCCCCAGTGGTTGCTCCTGTGCTTCCTGTGTGTTCCAGTGGTTGTTCCTTTGGTGGATTGGTAAATGGCGTTTGGGGGACTGCTGTACACGTCAGATTTTGCCAGAGACAAGCACGTTTCAGATTAAAACTATCTGACGTGTTTGTATCTACTGTAGCTAATTTGTGTATTATCAGCGGCATACATATTATAATTTATATCAGAGCTTCTCTTTATGTTTTTATATATATATATATATATATATATATATATATATATATATATATCTACATTCCCATATGTGTAATCTAGGCTGTCATGATAAGATGCAATAAATGATTCTCCTTATCTTGTTTTATAAAGGGAATTGACCTGATCAGCTTAGTTACTTGCAGAAACTGACACTGAAAATAACACAGTGTACATAGGAAGTTCAAACACATTACCTACAGGGTACACTCAGCACATAAGTCAATATAATCAGGTGCTGGGCTGCTCTAACTAGATTGTCTCTCTCAGAACTGTTGTAAACATGTTCTTGGAATCCATTTCTTCTTTAGGGGTCAGGTGAATGGATTTCTAAGATAAGCCACCTTTTTTCTGTCTTTGACCCTCAAACCCTCCAACACACACATGCATCGGGTAGTACATGCTAGATTGTTTTGAATAGCTGGGTATTATTTCCTATTTCAGAATAGGATAACTCTATGGACAGTCAATTCAAAACCAAAATTAATGCTTTGTGTCAATAGGGTAAAAACATTCTATATAAATTGAAGCAAAAGGTGGTCAGCTTTATGGTTAATTTTCTTTACAATGCAGCCACAGAGATTCCACTTACAGCATAACAAGAGAAGAGAACACTCTGCAATCTTGACATTGCATTTTATATTTTTCTTTCTTTGCTTTGGAGACTTTTACCAATATTCTAAAAGCTTAAACAATTTGTAATTTCCAGGTCATGTAATCAAGATTTGTAATGGTTGCTACAACATATGTACTGTATAATAAAACCCAGATACAGCCATACATTCAGTGTAAATGCTGTCAACATTAAGGTTTATGAAACTAACCCAGAGATTTTGAAATCCCTGTAAAAACTTCTGAATTTAATGTCAGACCCTTAAGGTTCAAAATGTTCTACTTGTGCCATTGCTATTCTGAATAATTGTATTGTTAATTTTAAGAATTGCACTGTATAATTATTTTTATGGTATAGATTGTATACAGGAATTAGTCTGTGTTCTCACATCATCAAAGTACCAAGTTATTTTCACCCTTCGCAACTAATCAGGTGTTATCTTTGAGTTTCTCTCCATCACTGGAAACAGATAATGTCAGGTGCAGTGTGCATTATCTGTAACAAATTATACATCTGTTTCTATGTAAATTAAATATTCTATAACAAGCGTGTGAAAATGCTGTCAAGGCTCACAGCTGCGCTGTTTCTCAAAAAAAAAAAAAAAAGAGAAGAGAAGTGTTCTTTAATTTGCTTTTTAAACGTAAAAGGAGAAAAATGCACAGCACATAAAGAGTTATGATGTAATCAGCTGCAACTGTGCTAAATATTGCCAGCCATGGAAAGACCGTTACATTCTGTTTCCAACGTATGATTCCATGGGGTTACACCCTTCATTTGTAAAATCACATCCTCATCATCACTCTCTACTTTTACAAACCATAAACTGTCGCTGCTGCCCAAGTGTCTAAAATTAGACCATGAGAGAACCTTGTTGCTCAGCTGATGTATGAGTAGGACCTATACTTGTATTTAATTTCATAAAATTGAATTTTAGAGAAAAATTTGAGTAGTGGATATGTTAAATTTGTTTACATGACACTTTATATCCCATCTTTAACATACAACAGTTTTTTTAATAAAAACTGGAGCCAGTTTGGATTTGTTATTTTAACTGACTTAAAGGAAATTGCTTTCATTTTCTGCAATGGAATATTTTGCACTTAGATCTAAGCTAAGGAATGGCCCAATCATAAAACCTAACATTGGCCTTCTTGGCCTGTATAGAAATATTTCTAGGTATTAGTGATGTCCTATGTGTTCCATATGCCATTGTATAGTTTGGGCTTTGTTACCTTGCTGGAAGATCTTCCTTCAGTAAATGGTGAGAGGCAGCATGGTGACACCATGAAAAATTTCTGTCCCGCCCCAAAAAGTAATGTCAGCAGTACGTGCCTTAAAAAACCCATGCTAAGGGAAATACAAAAGCTGTCATTGGTGTCATGCTGATCCTCAGGCTTTAATACTTGCTGAATTACTAGTCCGGAGCAGGTTGAAGATTCAGTGTTCTTTCTGACTTCAACAGATGCACACTTGTTCCTTGTGACTGTTGAAATCCTTGATTTAGCATTACAGCCAGATAAGTAGCATTTTGAGACTGAGGTCAGGTATGTTTGGAAAAATTATCCATAGGAGTCTTTGTGCTCAGATTTAATGCTGATTTTGATCCCTGTTATTTTTTTTTAAGCTGCCCTTTCTGTTTCACTATTTTTCAGTTTTAGATGGTATACAAAGTATAGAATGAATGATAAGATATAAGTGAAATTGAAGACCATTAAAAAAGTACAAAGACATTCCAAAGAATTTCTCATAGTCTTAGAGCCCCCCTTTTTGTGCAGCTCCTGTTGCTTTAGTTTTGAAATGATTGATAACAGACCCAGCATTTCATAACCTTACAGGTTCTGAGATGTTTGAGTCATTAGGAAATGAGTAATAGCTTCTTATTAAGGACACACGTTTATGGTTGGTTTTTGTAGTGCCTTTCAAACATTGTGTGCCCATTTATTGTCAGGCCCATCTGTGTTTGCTCAGAAGAGCCTTTGTCCTACTTAGACTTATTTTGTACTTTTTTAGCTTTGCGTACTGTAGGAAGGTATCACAATCCTTGTGTCTTGTGTTTTCTGATAACGCGGGGAACTGTGTTAGAATCTTATAAAATCAATGTAAGCTGAGGTGGTAATATTGAAGGAATCCACAAAGAAATTATTATGGTTGCAAAAATAATTATTTTAATCTTTCACCTTGCATGTATACTTGTATACTTACATTCAACCTTTAATTCTGTGTATTGCAGGGAAAGGTCCACCTGGAGCTAAGGCTGAGTGAAGTCATTACTGACACTGGTGTCATCTGCCATAAACTTGCAGCAAGGTAAGAAAGACCAATCTGTGATAATAATGCTGACTTTCTATTATTAAAAGGTCCACTTGCATTGTCTGCCCTCCCCCTCTCAGATCACCAATATTTTATTAGATAAAAATCATTAGACCTTCCTGCATGTGGATTGCAGAACAACTAAAATCTCTTGGGAAGACGCTATTGTAGTTTCATCTGCTCTGCATTCTATAGGAACCATTTTGTAAGGAAAATAATTGGTAAAATTTTTGGTATAAGTTTGGTATAATTCTAATTTTTATAAATGCATTCTTTCTTTATCTGCTAAGTGTCACTAAGTGTGATTTTAGGAAGGAACGTAGACCCAGACAAAGCAAAGAAAATATATTATTTGTGAAAAGTCTGGCTTTAGTAAATATCAATGTTCAAAAGATATGTGTGTTCTTCTAAAAGCATAAATAGTGCAAAAAGTTGTTAATAAATATTTAAAGTGCACAACCTTAAAGGTTTTTCCACTCCCTAAGCAGTTTACTCATTTTTTGAAAAATGGAACACTTAAAAGTTTATTTGCTTATCATCAAGAACATTTAATTACTTGGGAAACATACTTATTTATAGCAAACATATCAAGAGCTTCATATAAGTACATTATTTGTGTTGCTAATGGTTGAATTGGGCAGAGGGCAGGACTTAGTGTAGTCAGGTGCTTACTGGCAAGCTATAAACTTTTGAATCAAGAGTCATTGGTAAATAGTGAGTGATAAAAAGGAATTGTGGCCCACCACAAGTATGAAATGGTCTTTGATTTACAGATATATATAACAAAGTAAATACAAAAGTAACATTGTTACTTTGTATTGTTTTTCTTGCCTCTGGACAGTGTTTATAAACATGGTTTGCAGAAAGTTCTATTTGCACAGGAACTTCCATTTTTGTTTACATTGATGAGGTGCACATGCTCAGTGTCCAAACTGGTTAAAATTGACTTGTAACTACACCAACAAGCAATAATTTGTTCTTTTTGGAAGACTTCATATAACTGCTAGTATACCATTATATAAAAGAAGAATTCAGCTGTGGTCGCCAGGAGCTGTGTGTGCAGATCCACCTGAACCACCAGCTGCGCATGGAGCTAAAGAAGAACTTCTTCTTCTGCCCTTTCTAAACCATATTATTGCGTAGTAGCAGCATTGAAATACGCAACAGTCTGGCATTGTATATGAAAGGTAAGTGATGTGGAGTCATCTGTGACATGAGCATTTTCTTGTCCCCAGAAAATGCTTCTTTAGATAGATAGAGGCTGAGTTGACTAGGGTCAGCCCTGTCCACTTCTAAAACAACAAGTCATTGTGGAATTTAGGCTTTTGTGAATGGAAAACTTCAGCTTGCTTTTAGGTGCATTTTACTTGCATTTGAGCTTATTTAAAGAAGTAATTGACAGTTGTATTTGACCTGTAGTTTACTTCATTCTGCTTTGCTACTTTGAATTAATCTGCTTTTAAATTCTGATTGACTGCAGTTTGGATGCAGGCAAAATTCCTTGACAAGGGTCCCAGTAGTGATCTGTTGTTGCTGATAATTGCAATCAATAGAAAACTGTTACAAGTGTTTAATTGTATCAAGAGGTCTAAATTACCATTTGGCCTGATGCAGCAAACAAATCAAATAAATTATAAATATTTAAACCAAATTAATCAATAATATTAAAATCATTCCCTTGGAGATGGGCTTAAAGCTAATATATTCTATTGTACATCTCTTTGGACATGTCAGGGGCTTCCCACCCTGCCCTCTCCTTTTATTTTTGACCACGACTGCTAAATTGGATAATCTTTGTTTAAATAGACCTCATTGTATTTACTTGCAGTGTTCCTGATCATTTCAATCTTTAGGCACTGTGTCTACTCCTAGATATAGCCCCCTTTGGCTTTTGTTGATACCACCAGCAGAAGTCTCCGGCATTTTGGATGTCTACATAAAAGTGGCTTTTACAGATAAATAGCATGCATAAAATATGGTAATAAAAATATATACATTTTTGAAAATTTTAGTGGAAATTATTATCCTGGCTACAAGGTTTCCTAAATCCATGCTGAATCTAAAATTTAGATTACAATATTTTTTTCTGGAATAATGGTTGAGGTTCTGTACAGGTAAACATGTCACTTGTCTTTTTATTTGGCATATTATTGAAGGTCTGTCAATTTACAGTGTTTGCTTTTAAATGTGTGTAAAGTGTCACCACCCTTAGGAAGGGCAAAGATCCTAAGATCTAGTACAAATACTGGTTTTATTATGTAAAACATAATAAAATGTGTTATTGTAAAAGCAGTTGTTAATCAAATTATTATCATTAGTACAACTGTTGTACAGTATGTTGCAGGAACTATTGTTATGGTGTTTCTATCACGTATCAGCAGCAGTTTATAGTGACTGCTCAGGACAAACAAATGTCCTTGCCAGAAGAGTGTGAACAGGCTGCTTGCTGCTTAGATGATAGAAGACCATTGTTGGACAGTTGCTACAATATATTGCTTACAAACAGGACATAAAAAACAGGGCAAACAGACAAGTGGAATATATCACATTTCTTAACCCATCTGCAGAATTCAGCTGCTTACAAAAAGGACTTATGCTAATTACACCATGAAATTGGTTGTCTAGGGAGGCTAGCGCCTGTTTTAAGGGATAACATTTGTGCTATTTCTGGAGAGACCTGACCATGGCCAACACCCTCTATGTGGCTACAAAAGAAAATGCTTTTATAAAATGACAAACCCAGCCCTTATCTGATTATCAACCAATAATTTGATTCATACCTTTGCCAGTCCTTTTATTTAATGTTATAAATAGTAAGAAAAACACTTTGTTGCTCACTGTTTAAAATCTTCAACCTGTTTTATTGGCAGGTAGACACACAGGGACCATAAGATTGTGCATGTTTTCAAAATTTTATTGTGATTATGTTATTTGGTCATTTTCATTGCACACAGGTTGCCCTTATGTGGGGAGTCAGCTACAACTACTTTTTCACCTTTATAATTCAATAAAACAAGTACTGTAGGCAAGTCTTTACTGAGCCCCTTGTACCACTTGTTCCTTAACCCTTTGTTTTCCCATCTGTATAAATGTATTAAATACAGCTTTTCACATTTTAAATTTAATAACCCTAGGTGTCTGTCGTTGCCTTTTCCCTTCCTGCAGGGTAGGCAGCAACTGGTAATGGCAGTTTACTAGCCAGCAGTGTGCACGACACATCTTGGTTTGTACATACTGCAGAAGGGAATGATGTTTGCCAGAGACTACAACTCCGCTGCTTAACAAGCTGCCAAGGTGTTGTATATTCAACATGTTCCCCATGGATATTGGAACTTTAAACTAAATGTCTACCCCAATGTTTTTATTATTATTTTTATGTAAAGTAGGAAAGAGATAAAACATCTGCCATTTGTTTTTGTGCATTTGTACTATTAAGGAAATTTCTATTAATGTCCTATTGCAAAGATGCAACAGGAAGTTAGAGGAAATCTCAAGGTGAGGGAAATTCTACTCTGACATTTGTACTCGGAACAACTGTCCCTATGGAAATAGTTTCCCTCGCTTCTGGTTTTTTGGACAACCTTACAAATTCTGGACATTCCTTCACTTTCTATCTAGGTGACAGTGGTCACTAGTAAAAGTAAGGGGGTAAATCTTCCTAATGGGAACACATAAACACTTGAGGATGTAACCCTTTCTAAATCTTAAACTAAAAAACTATTATTCCTAGCTTTACATTTACATGCAGTATTTTCCTTTGGATCATGCCACCACACAGACAGTAAGGGTTTGTGGACTCCAGTACCTGTGCATTTTCATGTCAATTTGATATGCTGACTATTACTACCCAAGTCTAAATGTGTATTAGGGATGTGGTGGATCAAGAAGAATTTCCCTGTGCTAGCTTATTTTTGATGCCAGTTGTAGTAGCAACGGTTATAAATTAGTGTACGAGCCTGACCTTTTTCTATCAAGGGGACACCAGGTATTAACATTTTATACAGATAACTACTTTAAATGCAAGTAGCAACTAGTAAACTTCATAAATTTTTTTATAGTTACACTGTTAGGACAAAATGTTACATTTTTTTAAAGAAAAATAAAAGCAATTTGCTTGTCAATGCAGAGAAAGGGTAAACAAAAAGCATAGCACACAGCCTGAATTGCTTTAAGGTTATTATTATATAGATACCCATTGATTTAGACATTTTATTCATCATAAGTTTTTCTAGACCAAGTATAATATCTGTGAGAACGACTTCCCTTAGAAGATAATTCCACATTTGCAAAGTTCCTACATTAAAGAACATTTTCCCTCGTGTCTGTAGTGATTGTCTGAATAATTAGATTTACTAGTTATTTTGTCATAGAAAAAAATAATTTTATTACTATGATTTTATTATGATTCTGTTGAAGTACAGTTTTACATCTCTTGTGCTTTGTACATATATTTAGATCCCAGGGTAAGATCAACAAATAAAGGTTGAGAAATGTTTCTTATATTAAAGAATAACTGAACAGCTAGTCAGTCTAGTGTTATTATATGTTATTTTAAGTCATTACAAAATAGATAAAGTTTTTTTTCATTTTTATACTTGCTTCCATGAAAATGTGTTTATGAAGCAGAATTTGCATGGAGTGGTGAGTCATACACAGATTGCCCTGCTGATGCAAGGTACCTGGCTGCTTCCTGTACTTTGGATTTACAATAGCTTAGTCTTTCAGTGCAAATCCTACACATCCCCTGATTTCTCCTGAGAGGCTTGATGACAACTCTTGCCTCACTTTTAATAGGTTGAAGGTGCTGAATGAAAGGTGATGTTGAATAAGCAGGCATGAGTTATTTGTCATGACTTCTCACTATTTTGTTACCGTATTCAGCAGTGAGCATGAGTGTTCAGGCAATTCGCTCATGCATAGTTTACATTCAACATTTTTCTTTAATTCCATATCTTTTTTCAATGTGTAATTTGGATGTGACTGTGCAATTGTTCAATGCTAATGAGCTTCCTATACATATTCATTGATTTTTTTAATTACAGAAAGAGTACTTTGAGTCACTGAACTAGAACAAGCACACAGCCAGTGAAGTCAGAAGTTTAAACTGATCTGTGCTGTTGTTTTAATGTCAGTGACCTATATTGTATAACAGGCAAATATGATCAAAATAGGTAAAACATTAAAAAAAAACAACTTGCAGTCTGAGGTATGCCTCAATTCAGAGTTTATTAGTCTTTACTACCTCCAAAATGTTTCAGTGGCATTGCTGCCAACATGCAAGCCCCTGTTTAATTTGGACCTGAGCCTCCTTTCCAGTGGCAAATATTTCCTGACAAAGCTATTTAGGACAGTTTTTTTCACATCAGAAGCACCTTTTTACATCAGAGGAAATATTCTACTACTGTCTACCTTTGCCTGGCTCTGACAGATGATATCATCTAATTGCGGAAGACAGGGACAATGAAAGAAAATCTCATCTATCGATTCTATGTACAATGGTGAAGACAGACCATGAACATGGGGAGATCCCCTACAGGCCCTCTGGATTATGGCCCTAGCTCAATTGTGACCTCCACATTGTTTTCTTAACTGAAGCGTACATAGGCCAGAACCTGGATATGATGGCTCCAACTTAGAAACAATAATTGTATCAGATATTCTTGACTATAAATCCTTCCTAATAAATAGGTTAATTTTTGATTTTTTTTTTATGTGATTTCACACCTTATTTTATTTTCACACGACTAATTAGGTTTGTAGTTGTTTTTCTTAAAGGATACCCAATTTTGGATTCAGGTAACAGGTTTCATTTGACTTACGTAGAAGCTGAAGTGCAGTTCTACTGCTTATGTAATAATACACTTAAGGATGCATTCATATAGTAATGTATAACTATGGCCTCCTTATAAAACAGGCAGCATTGATGCAGAACAATTTTTAGGCTGCACAAAATGAATTCCAACTCTATTTTCTTATATAAAAGCATATTAAATTATCCAGACTCCTTTACATCTTTCTGTTTCCAAGAAAAAATATGTTGTTAAACACGCACACACAAAAATTACAAATCTGAGATTTACACAGTTCTGCTACATACCATTCTGTGGACCTGATTTTTTTGGTGCAGTTGAGTAACACTTACAGGTCTTATTACTCCTCCAGTCAATAAGCATGATTTAATAAAGCTCTCCAAGGCTGGAGAGGATACACTTTCATCAGTGAAGCTGGGTGATCCAGCAAACCTGGAATTGATTTGGTCCAGGATTGAAAAGATTTTCTAACAAAGAGCACGTGACTTTTAAGAAATCCATTCCAGGATTGCTCTATTACCCATCTTCACTGATGAAAGTGTATCCTCTCCAGCCTTGGAGAGCTTTAATAAATCAGGACCAATGTTTCACATCTGTGGACTGTGAAAGGAGTTGAGCAGAGTATGCGTGACATATGGATGATGGGTATGTGTGCCACAGAGCTCCAATGGTTTCTTATGTCTGGAATGTGGGCATGGTGGGTGGTCTTATTTCTCATTTGTTTATGCCATTTGCCCTAACTACACACAATGGACTATATAAGCCAGGTTATTGACAAGGAGGACGAGGTTAAATGATGCCAGAATTCCCAAAAATATGAGTAGACATCAGTAAAAACAGAGTGAATACTTTGGTAAGTATAGCACAGAACATATATTGTAACTACCAACATGAAAAATGATATTTACTTGATTTTAAATACTGGAGACTGGAGTTGGACTTTAATGATATCATGCACTGATGTCACTTTCTGGACAGGTAATTTCCTGATTTGTGAGCATTCCTGTAAAGTATACTATGAAAAAAGTAGGACAAAATTCTGATTCATGTTTCTTTTTTTCCTTTTACCTCTAAAAAAAAAAAAAATTAAACACGGAAAAGTTCTTACTTACTGAGCATGGTCAGCAGATTTCACAGATCAGGATGAAAACAAACATTTTTCTATTTTAGTTTAACTAACCCTATGCACAAAAATGAGGGAACTTCTTTAGGTAATAAAGTAAAGTACTTGGTAAAGTACCTTCTGAAGCTTGACAGGAAATGTTCTCAGGTGCTTTTCCCACTGGTAATAGCCAAAACAAATCTTCCACGTGAACACCATATGTCCTAAATAATCTCCATTTATAACTACTTTTTTGTCATTATTTAAATGTGAGCAATATGTAATTTTTTTGCTTCGTTCACAATTTTACAGAATATGGTGATCAATTTGTAGTCAAATTTTTACAAGCATTTGGCGGCACTTAGGTATCTATGGATGTTCAGTGCATTTTTTATGCTGGATTGCCAGTCCCCAGGAAACAAATCCTCTGCTGAAAATCTGCCATATGCTCACAGTTTACTCTCAAAGATGGCTGCTGTCATTGGCCTAGTTCACACAGATAGTTTTTTAATATTTGAGAATGTGGTTTTTTAGAGGCCTGAAAAGTTAGAATGAACCCCCACTATTTCCCATAATGAGAATGTATGAAAGCAGTTGAAGCTTTTTTTTGTGTTATACTTGAATTGTGGTTCATGCATTACCTCAGAATTGGTTCTGCAGCCAACCATTTCCATGGACTTAAATTATAATGCTTTTCAATCCCCTTTTATTTTTTTATTAGTTAGTTGAAAAGCATTTTAGATGTCTTTTTGAAGAAGAAATACCAGCACATGATGTGCTTCCACTTCCTATACCGCTACATTTCCTTCAGCAGGTTTCAGGCCTTCCATAAAACCTGTAAATGCCTTTCAATCATTTTGATTAAGTGACTTCAACCTTCATTGGATACTAAGCAGCTGAAATACGTAGTAAACTCCCTGCAAATTTTCAGTCCATGTAGACCAGCCCTTGGACAGGCTGGAAAGCAGAGGTGCCAAGCAAATTGAAACTTTCCAAGGATACACAGAAGATGGTTTTCTTAATGAAAGGGATTGTGGCATGTGCCTTAAGGCAAGGCATTAGTATTAGTCGGATTATTTATTATTCTGGTTTTAAAAGGCTAAAAAGTTATTCAGGTAAAACAACCAAAGCTGTTACAACAGATCAGAGAGTAAAAGAGGTCCAAGCTCTTGCCTAGTTCTAACCACAAGGATTGAATTTGGCTTTGTCTTCCACAGTTTAATTTACTTAGACCACGTGTGTTGTGACAGGATGACTGTCACCATGGATGCCTCTGTGTCACTTGGTAAAAGGAGATAGGATCTTGTATTGTAGGAAAGACTCAAGGTTTCATAATACACCAAGTTTGGCACTTTTGACATTTCAGATGTGCTGTGCAGTGTATCCTTTTGTAATGGAGCTGTGCAGAGGTAGATATGATTGGTTTTTGTGATGCTCATTCATATTTGTGCGTCAGCAAAGGCCCTTTGTGGGTTGTTTATCTAATTTCCTCATAACTGGTCTCATAACACTACCCAATTCACTAAAGTAGCATGTTCACTGATAATGTCATTTTGCAAACTTCTTTATCTGTGTCCAGACACTAATCAGCTTAGTGTGGTAGCTCCATACAGTATATTTGGGCATTTTCTTATTCTTGTTGAATACAGAGCAATCATTTAGTGTTATACATTTAGCTGTCATTGCTTTCAAAATGTTTCTCTAAACGTGAAAACATTTGTGGGAGAACCAGCACAATATACTGATATAAAATACCTACAATATGATTTACCTTCGCTATTTTACTGTAACGCTAATGATAAAAATAAAAGCTGGCTTTACACTGGTTGATTTTTCTAATATATTTGACATAAACATTGACTCTTAACACAAATCCAAAAAAAACAACAATGTTTGATATAAATATATCAAAAAAACATTGTTTAGGAACTATTTTTTCCTGATCAATGTCGCTCAGAAAGAGGGCTATTCCCACTATTGGTGGTCACAACAGAGAGAGACCAGGCAAAGACAAGGATTGATCAATAAATTAATATTGGTAACAAGGTGGTGTACATATTAACCAGTAAATAGTCAGCAACGGTCTTTAGTAAAGCAAATCTAATACAATAACCAATATCCATCTCTGAAGCAAGTAAATTCAAACCTGTTTTTTTAAATTTTCATCATAGTAGTGTGCATACCATATTCAACTTGCATACAGTGCAGTGTTTCTCAACTATAATCTTAATGCACCCCCAAAAGTCACACATTTAATGATTTGACTTGGATCCATAGATTCACTTCTACCACTGAAAATGATTCTCAATGAATGATCTGTTGGGTGGACTGTTAAAAATACACTCTGCTACTAGTACAGCATGTCAATATTCAATCAGTTGTTTGCATAAGTAGTATACGGCAAGCAATTATGCATATAATGAATGAATACTAAATCTTATGTTTGTTAACAGTACACAATTTTTTATGTTTTATATATCACAGCCTGATTTTATATATTAAATGTGTACGCATTTTTATGCTTATTCTACAGAGTATTAGAGTGTCGTGGCCTTCCCATTGTCAATGGCCAATGTGATCCTTATGCTACTGTAACTTTACTGGGTCCAACAAGGTAAGTGTACAGCAATAAACTGTACATACAGATTTTAGAAGAGCTTGCTTTGACACATTAGGGTTTATTTTATTTCTGAAAAAATGATCAAATATAAAGGGAATTCAGCAGCGGACCAATCGTAACAGACCAATATTTCTGGTGATCTAGTAAATTGTGGATAGATCAGATATGTTAGTAAATAATGATCAGGTTGTTACAAAAATTGGAATTCAATCCAGGAAGTTATATCAAGGGCAAAATCTCAAGTACATGTGTGCAGTGGTTTTGGACTTAATCAGTTACAGATCTGAACATCAACCAAACACAAATTGTCTTCCAATCTTCTTGTATGTACTAGAACTCGGAATAGTCCTGAATGATCCAACACTCACTGAAGCATCACATTGTCATTGCTAATTTAATTGTAATGACATGTATGCAATTAAATATCATATTATACATAAATTTTGTTGAAATGCAGATGATTTCTATGGTGTTTTTTTATCTTCTGAATGTACCCTTTTCAGGATTTCTAAAAAGTTTTTTAGTTCCCTGAAAAATATGAACAGTGTATGTAGTATTTTTTGAAATTTTCTGAGTTAGAACTCCTGTCCTTCACTTTTCATTCTTTGTTATTGACTTGTAGGGATGAGGGAGAATGCCACTGGCATTCGCGCAAAAATCTCCTTGAACTTCCAATGGTTCCTCGAAATTTCGGCGAACCGATCTCGGAAAACCATCGGAAGAGGAAATTAAAACAGGAGGATTCCCAGAGCTGCATTCAGGTTAATTAACCACTAGCGCCCCGGGGATCGCACACTCTTCTCAAAGATTGCAGACACAGCTGCAATCATTGATGAGCTCAGTGTGCAATCCCCGGGGCACTAGAGGTTAATAAACCTGATGCAGCCCCGGGAAATCCTTCTGTTTGGCGAGAGCTCGACCTCTCGGCGAATCAGAAGGCCACTCTCGCTTACATTTTTGGTAAGCTAGAAAGGCCCGATTCGCAGCGAGATCAAACTTAATATTCTCGCTCGCTCATCCCTATCGACTTTCTCTCTGACATACATAAAGTATAAGGGCTTTTCCTCTATAATACTTACAAAGTACTGCTGTGAGCAACATACTGGGTAGAACTGTTTAATCCTTTACTTGCAATCTCCACTGATCAAGGATGTTCCGTCTTGGTTAGACCAGTAGCAGCTTTATATCAGCAGACCTGCATAGGAAAGTATTCATATGACTATATTCGTGTGTCTTCCATATAAAAGTCTATACCTTATAGCCACCACATTTCCACTTTTTTCAAGTGCTGCCAAAGGGAGAATTTGTGGTTCATGCGTTAAATAAATCTTGCTAAACTAGGAGTTTTTCCCACCACTATTGACTAAATATTGTGTTGTTTTATCAGTTTCAGGGTTATGTTTTTTTTTTTCTTTTTTCAAACACAGATAATTTTCCTAGCTATGAGCTGGTTTTTGTGTTGTTTTTTTCTTTTTTCAAACACAGATAATTTTCCTAGCTATGAGCTGGTTTTTGTGTTGTATAGAAGTTATAGCAATGTTTACAAATAATAATATAAATAAAATATGTGTCATAGTGTCATATTATGACAGCAGTCTCGCCTCTTTTTTGTCATTTTAGGACTGAGTCAAAGAAAACTAAAGTTAAGAAGAAGACTAACAATCCACAGTTTGATGAAGTGTTTTATTTTGAGGTTGGTATTCATGTGGGTGGGGTAAAGAGCTGAAATCTCATATCCTCAAATGTTTGGAAGTTTACACACATGAATTGCCAACTGTCATCTTTTGAAATGTGAAACTCTGAATTGCTAAGATTCGCTCAGCAGCCATGAGCAGCCACTTCCTATTTGTCTCCCCATGCAACAGACAATCCTGAATTGAACTAGACCATTTAATTTCTCCTAACATCCTTCTTCCACAGTGCATAGCATGCAAAGTCCTACAACACTTTTTAATTTTTGTTTTTGTTAGCATTATGACTGAAAATTACTATAAAAATATATAACTTTGATGCCTAAATGTTGTTCTTTTGTTGATGGCCTTTGCTCTCTGTGACAACTTGTGTTCTGATCTAAATGAAAATCTATGTGCGGTCCTTAATAAGGAAGCTGTTATTATCTCCACATATAATATCTTATCTTGATAGCTCTTTAACCACCAACACCCTGATAGTTTTTCCAACTCTGATCCTCTGATAGTTTTCTAACTTCAAACACCATGAAAGCTCTTTCCCCATCTCATACACATTAACCTCCAACATTCTAAATGAATATTCAATGTCCTGTTCATGCATTAGGGTTGCTAGTGGCAACTCTGAGAAGAACCACCAACAGAAAAGAATCTTGAGTTTTATGACAATAGCCTATTGTAGTATTGCAAAAATATGATGTGTTAAATGGAGGTTTCTATTATTAATTGATAAATATGCACCTGCTCTTGAAGATCAACATTCTTCCTATCAATTATTAGAGTACCGGTATTTGCTTTTCTGACTCATTGGCTTATATGTTTAAGTAGGGGTGGGGCACGCGACAAAAATATATATAGAAAACAAAGTTATTTTACCAAGACTTAGACTTCTTCCTGCTGAAGTGAGTGGATGGGTAATATGGGTTACAGAAAGTCATTTAGAAAATACAAAAAATGTTACTGTTTTGTTCATTTTGTTTTCACTAAATCTTTAGGATTTTTATTAGTAGAATGTTCTACTGTAAATGAACTATTTTTGAACAATTTTACATTTTGTTGTCTTTTATGTGTGTGTGTGTTTTTTTTTTTTAACAGGTGACCAAGCCAAGTAGTTACAACAAGAAATCTCATTTTGAAATAGAAGAAGACGATGTAGACAAAATGGAGGTTAGGTAGGAAACAAACTGTATGTGTCATATAGTTTCAAGATTTTCCATCTTGCAATAGTTTGATCTTTCAGTGTTTTCACATTAATAATGAAAACAATACGGCTTGTTCAAATGCAAGTTTTTATTGGATAATGAAGCACAAATACACTGATGAGGGCAGCCTTAAGCTCTCCCCTCTTTTAGCCTCATAACATGCTAAGTCCAAAAAAAGATAATAATGTGCTTGATATAAGTACATAAAAAGTTAGCTTCGAGCTTCAGTAAAATAAAAAGAATACTACTTTTCTTTGATGCATATGGCTTTGTTACATTTTATGGTGTGGTTGAAATTTTAGTCCAAAAGAAGCACCTTGTAGTATACATATGTTGTTTTTTTTTTCTTTTTTTTAAATTTTAATTGCTGTCTGTCATCAACGATCTCTGCAACATATGGCTAGATTTCTCAGAAAAGTGCATATTGTTATAAGCTGTAATTATAAACAGGTTCATTCAAAAGTTCTGAAACCCTGCTATCTGTTGAGTAAACCCCTCCTCATCTAACATCATCTATAAGAGATGATATTAGAAATTGGAACTTTTCCAAACACCTATGTATGCGAGTCTGTGTCTGATGTATTTTATATGTCATGGTATAGGCTCTGCTTTTCATATTTTGTCTTGGTTTTTTTTTCTGCTTTTTATATTTCCAACAGTAGTTAGTAAATGTATATTTGCAGTGTGTTAGAGAAACTCAGGTCTCTGTTTCTCAGTAAAAAAAAAATAAAAAAATGTTCCAAGGCTTTGTCCATTTGAAGATTTACATATTCACGTATTCTGAGCAAGCAGCCAAAGCAATTTAAGGCATCCACCTCTAAAGCTATAGGCATGGTGGAGTAATTCATCTGCAACACTCAAAAAAGAAATCTTCGCTTTTTTTTT